>NW_026055470.1:171101-295811 GCF_023343755.2 Lodderomyces oxycetoniae | reverse complement strand
TCTCTCTACTCTCTCTCTACTCTCTCTCTACTCACTCTTTCGACTATCTCGCTCTCCTCTCTCCACTATCTCGCTCCGCTCGATAGTGTCGCTGCTCGATAGTCTACTCTCTCTTCCCTCGTCTACTCTCTCTCCTCTCTCCACTATCTCGCTCCGCTCGATAGTGTCGCTGCTCGATAGTCTACTCTCTCTTCCCTCGTCTACTCTCTCTCTTCTCTCCACTATCTCGCTCTGCTCGATAGTGTCGAGTCTTTCTCTCATTTACATGCAAATTATTTCTATGCTACCATAAATGGAAAAAGAAAAAAAAGAAAAAAAGAAAAAGATTTGTAAATCTTCACCAAAGACAAAGACACTAGAGACAAAGACACTATCGAGCAAAGCGTGATAGGTATCAATCACCATCAATAACCTCAATCACTTAGCTACTATCCATTAGCTACAGATTAGCTACCATCAATTAGCTCTACACATCAGCTACACATCAGCTACTATCCATTAGCTACTATCCATTAGCTCTACTCATCAGCTACTATCCATTAGCTACTATCTTCCGCTATTCAACTAGTCTCGCTCTGCTCGACTAGTCTCAGAAGAACTGTGTCCCCGCTATTCAACTAGTCTCGCTCTGCTCGACTAGTTTCAGATACACAGAGGTCTCGCTATTCAACTAGTCTCGCTCTGCTCGACTAGTTTCACTGCTCGACTAGGTATGTTCTCCCAGGCACTCACACTATATGAAAACAGACAGTACAAAAAGAGTTTGAGGAAACTCAGACAGGGTGGTGGCAACACTGGCACCACCGGAGGTGGTGCTAGTGCCACTACTGCTGCCGCCCTCCTAGAGTCTATCCTCCTTGCAGAACTAGGAAAACCTCACTCGCACCCAGAGTCCCTCCTCAACATCAATAACAAGTCTGACAAGTCTGACTTGTTATTTACATATTATCTCCTAGGTGAGTATTATAAACAGAGAGATTATAAAAAGGCTGCAGGTTATTATGAAAGGGCGTTGGACCAGCAGCAGGTCCGCCAGGACCTGCTGTCGCTGCTGATGATGCAGGGGCTGGAAAAGCAGGCACAGCAGAGACAGATGTCTCTGTCGCTGTCGCTGCTGCAGGTCCTGGCGGACCTGCTGTCGCAGCTACAGCTCAAATGCCTCCACTCACTCTCCGCCATCTACGCTCACATCTCTTCCCCCCTCCTCCTCCCTACAAGAGAAAAAATCCTTGCTATCAACCCGGTATATAGACCAAACTGGACAGCTTTGGCCGTCGCTCAGTACCTACATGGCGACTGCCAAAAGGCAGTCGCCACCTTGGATAAGGTCGAGGTGATTATGGGGAAGGAGGATTATGAGGGGAGACAGTGTAGAAGGTTTAGGGAACACATAGCCCACTCCCATGGCTGGCGCCATGGGAGTGAGACCAAGAAGCACCCTGCTAAAGAGCACCCTGCTGAAAAGCAGAGTGCTATACACAAGAAAGACAATGAGAGTGACAATGAGAGTGACATGGTGAGTGATTTGGAGCAGAGCGGTATGGCGAGTGCCCACTCCCATGGCTGGCGCCATGGGACTGGGCTTTTAGAGCAGGGGGGTATGATGGCTCACTTCCATGGCGCCAGCCATGGGAGTGAGCTCCATATCCGCCACCTCATCTCCATAAACCCTGATAACGCATCCTACTACCCCCTCCTCCACAAATACTACTCAGACCTCCCGGCCCTATACAAAACACTAAAGACTATCTACCCAAATGCTCACCCGCCAAGGTACTTCCCCCTACTCTTCCTCAAGGGCAGAGCCCTAGAGGAGGAGTTGGTCCAGTACCTCAGTTACTATATCTCCAGAAAGGTCTTTGTCTATCCGCTAGTAAAACACTTGAGATCAGGGGTTATGGACTTGGCAGTCAGAAGGCTCGCTTTGATGGAGCCACTGCCCGCAGTGGATCCATATCTAGCACACTTCCTCGCCCTCTACCATAAAGACTTGCCTTTGATCGAGGAGGCTATTGCATGGACTCCAACCTTGCCGGACTTGTATGTCGTGAGAGCAAGACTCTTGAAGGGCAGGGCAAGGCAGAGCAACACCACTCTGGCAAGCCAGAGTGATCTTGCTTCGGCTGCTGCTGCCATAGATACCGCTCGCCATCTAGACCTTTCCGATAGATGGCTTAATCAGAAATGCGTAAAGTACTACTTGCTTCTGGGGAATACCCCAGAAGCAAAAAGGGTCATGCTGTGCTTTCAGAAATGGGAGATGGTTAAAGAGTTGCAGATGGTAAGGACTATACTAGACTTTTCTGAAGCAGCGAAGAGCTCTGCTCCTGAAGCAGCTGCGAAGGCAGCTGCTGAACAGCAACACCACCCCTCAGCATCTGAAGCAGCTGCGAAGGCAGCTGCTGAACAGCAACACCACCCCTCAGCATCTGAAGCAGCTGCGAAGGCAGCTGCTGAACAGCAACACCACCCCTCAGCATCTGAAGCAGCTGCCTTCGCAGCTGCTGAACAGCAGGTAGGTACTACTCAAAGTACTCCTCAAGGTACTCCTCAAGATGCTCATCAAGGTACTGCTCCTTCTTCATCACCATCTGCTGCCGCAGATGGTAATGAAGCTAAGCAGAGTGCATTACCATCTGCTGCCGCAGATGCTAATGCAGTGGTGTCCATCTTCTCATCATGGCTTTCAGACATCTTCGACTTCCATCTATACTGCATGAGACGTACTCCCTTGGAGTACCTCTACCTAATGAGATGGGCTCGTAACCTCTACAGCTCCCCCATATTTGTCCGCGCCATGAATGGCGCAGACCTGGCAACTTTGCAATCCTTGCATAAAGAGCTCGTCGATCCCTCTTCTCTTGGGTATGCCCTTTACAGGGCATACCTCAGGGAGAAGAAGTATCTACTAGCCTTGAAAATGGTGCTGTTTAGTAATGGCGAGAGAGGGAGGTTGTTGGAGGCAATGTGTGGGGACGTCCACCCGGCAGTGAGGTTGGTCGTCGAAAGGGCTCTAGCAAGTAGCTCCGAAGGAGCTACTGGCTGAGACTAGACGAGTGAAACGAGTCTAGTCGATACTAAATACATCAATACTATCGAGCAACACTATCGAGCAACACTATCGAGCACAGCGAGATAGTGTTGAGAAACTAGACTAATGAGACTAGACTAAAGAGACTAGATACATCAATACTACTCTACTATACACTTCTATATACAACTGTACACTATCGAGCTCTGCTCGATAGTGTTTCTACTCTCCTTTATACTACTTATCACTAACGAGCTCTGCTCGTATCACAAATGATAAGATGTTGTGATAGAGCGAGACGAGTTATCACAAAGATGAGTCTTCTACACAACACTATCTCGCTCTGCTCGATAGTGTTGTGCTCGATAGTGTTATATGCAGTCTTGCTCATCTCTTTTTCTCTTTTTTTTTTTTTTTTTACTTCTCCACTAGCGGTCGCTAGTCAAGAAGATAATGAAAAGCTGCTACAAGTGTGGGTCCATAGGCCACTTCGCAGACTCGTGTCTGCAGGAACAACGTTTGTGCTACAACTGTAAAGAGCCGGGCCACGAGTCCGCTCAGTGCCCTCACGAAAGATCCGCTCTGGCTAAACAGTGCTACCAGTGTGGCCAGACTGGCCACATCCAACTGGACTGTACCGCAGGCGTCAAGTGCTACAAATGTGGAAAGACTGGGCATATCAGTAAACAGTGTGGCGCAGTCCCTTCAGGCCGCGGCCTGATGGGACTGCACCACATAGCTCCTTCTGGTGGTGCTGGTGCTTCTGCTGCCTCCTGTTACAAATGTGGAGGGCCTAACCACTATGCAAGAGACTGTCATGCCTCAGACGTCAAGTGTTACCAATGTGGCCAAATGGGACATATCTCGAAAGAGTGTGAGGCTAACTAACTCTGCTCCTGAATTCACTGCGTAGCAGTGAATGAATGGCGTGGTACGGCTCTCCTTTGGAGCGTGGTACGGCTCGGCTGAGGAGTTGCTGCTACACAGTGAATATATACTACTTATTTTATAGTGTATTGAATATATACTTACATCAGTATCTACTCTCAACACTATTGAGCTGTAATTAGTCTCTACACTATTGCCACTATTGAGCTCTGCTCGATAGTGCAGCTGTATCTACTCTCTACACTATTGACACTATCTCGCTCTGCTCGATAGTGTTACTAGCTCAATCTTCTCTCTAACTACTCTCTCAAGATATGTCTATTTTATATAGACTACTCCTTACCATCTACTCTCTATTCTCACTCTATTTTCTCTAGACTATCGAGCAGAGTAAAATAGTCTCTACTCTACTCTACACTACTCTCTCGACTAGTCTCTACTCGATAGTCTCTAGTCTCTAGTCTTTACTCTACTCTCTCGACTATCTCGCTCCGTTCAATAGTCTCTAGTCTCTACTCTTTACTGCTCCACTATCTCGCTCTACTCGATAGTGTCGCTCAATAGTCTTATTTTTTCCGAAAATTTTTCACTACTACTCTCTACTACAACACCAAAGTATGAAGAGAATAGTGAAGAGGTATCTAGCTCAGATAGCTCAGAGGAGAGGTGCAGTAAGAGCAGTAAGAGCTGCCTCTACAACAGCTGGCGCGCCAGCTGTTGATAAAGCTATGGGTGCAACAGCTGATGCTAACGCACCAGCTGTTGATAGTGCTGCACCAGCTGTTTTCCTGACCCTCCTCCTTTCCCGTCTCCCAATCATCACCCCTGACCCATCCCCATTCGAAGCCCAGTTCTACTCGTACCAGTCTGAACTACTCAAAAGACTCATGTGGACATTCCCTAAATGGTTCTACTATAAAAAGGGCACTCTTGGTGAAATCAGGTATACCCAGATCAACAAGCCTCCTGTAAGCAATGACCGTAGTATCATCTACCCAAGAGGGAGGCCGCAGTTGCGGCACCTCAGAGACCTTCGGTTCAAGCAGGAGATCCGTTTACCTAAAACATATAGAGAGGAGGACCAGATGATGGGGCAGAGTGAAGAGAATGTAAAGGAAAAAGATATGTCTAGGAAAATCATCCCTAATAAGAGAGACCAAGAAGGGAGAGGCCTTGAACGGAAATTGCAGAGAACATTATATATGGTGAGGAAGGAGGATGGGAAGTGGAGGTTTCCAAGATATCAGGTGGGGGGAGCAGCAGGAGAGGGAGGAGGAGGAGCAAGCTCCTCCTCCCTCCACTCAGTTATCCACCACCACCTCTCCAGTGTCAACCACTTTATCGTCTCCCCACAGCCATGCCACCATCTCACCCACCCATATGGCAAAGAGTACTTCATCAAAGCACATATATTGTCTGGTGAGTTAAAAGGTGAATACCAGTGGTTGACTAAGGAGGAGTTGAGAGAGGTGTTGGGAAAGGAGTATGAGGGGGTGAAACATTTGCTCAGCACCTAGCTCCACCAACACTATCGAGCACGACACTATCGAGCGCAGCGAGATAGTGGAGCAGCACCAAACCACACTGCTCACCTCCCCTATCGAGCAGAGCGAGATAGTGGAGCAGCATCAAACCACACTGCTCACTGACACTATTGAGCACAGAGACTAGACGAGTGGAACGAGTCTAGTCGATAGTAGATAGTGAAGACTATCGAGCACGACACTATCGAGCAGAGCGAGATAGTGGAGAAAGAGAAGAGTGGAGAGAGAAGAGAGAAGAGAGAGAAGATAGTGGAGTGAGAAGAGACTAGACTCGTTTCACTCGTCTAGGCGATAGTAGATAGTGGAAAAACATAGTAGCTACTGTTGAAGAGAGCTAGTATGCTCAATAGTGTCGTCTAGTCTATGTCTTTCTCCACTATCTCGCTTCGCTCGATAGTGTCGGTCGATAGTGTCGGTGTTTCTGTATATAATATATAACATATAACATATAACATATTGTAGATATTGTTGAGAGACTAGTCTTCACTAACTACTCTTCTCTCTATACTCTCTCCACTATCTCGCTCTGCTCGATAGTAGAGCTCAAGCAGAGCGAAATAGTGTTGGTAGCAGTAAGGGAGTAATGGTAGCAGTGAGTAATGGTAGCAGTGAGTAATGGTAGCGTTTTATCATCAACAAGTGATATGGTAGCGTGAATCTCCAAAATTTACAGCGTAAGCTTAAGGAACCCCCTCAAACCTAGCTATAACACTATCGAGCAGAGCGAGATAGTGTGCAACGCTGACTAGCTACTAAATGGAGCAACACTATCGAGCGGAGCGAGATAGTGTTCAGCACTTTGAATCACTTGATAGCTCGTTACAACACTATCTCGCTGTGCTCGATAGTGTTAGTATATTAACACTGCTATACAGTAAGTGCTATAAAATAAGGGCTTGTGTTGGACTAGATAGACTATAGAGCACAGCTGTATAGACTGTCGAGCACAGCGAGATAGTCTATATCTCTCTACTCTCTCTTTTCTCTACTCCCTCTCTCTTCTCTCTCCAGACCATTGAGCACACCGAGATAGTCTATATCTCTCTACTCTCTCGTCTCTCTCCACTATCTCGCTCCGCTCGATAGTGTCGTGCTCAATAGTGCCGGTCTGTTGTGCTCCCCTATCTCGCTTTGCTCGATAGAGGAGGTGGGCAGTGTGGTTTGGTGCTGCTCCACTATCTCGCTCTGCTCGATAGGTGAGGTGAGCAGAGTGGCTCCACTATCTCGCTCTGCTCGATAGTGTCGTGCTCGATAGTGGAGATACACCATTCTCTTCATCTCCTTCTCCATCCCCCACACCTGCCTTCTTTGAAGGCAGGTGTTGTGGCTCCCACCAACCAAATCAAACTTCTCTATAAGCACTCTGATCCCACGGTTCGTCACCACCTTAAAAATCTTGACAAACACGTGTCTGACTATTTCATAGTCAGACACAGTGTTTAAGTATGGGGTTTTGTACACCACCGCCAAGGCTAGTGCCGCTAGCTCTAGAGTGTGCTGATGAAATATTGGCATTCTGCCAATATTTTCTGTGCACTGTTGCAGTATGGAGAAACAACACTTGACTAGTTTGGCTATGTATGTTTTGTATTCAGGTAGGGCCATGGGGATGGAGAGGGTGTGGAGGTAGAGGTGGAGGTAGCAGGACAAGAGCAATGACGACAAACCCATGGGGTTGTCGTCATTGCTTTGTTGCTCCTCCTCTATCTCCTCCAAGATCCTCTCAAACATATACATCTCAATCACACCGCCATATTCCATCACCTCGCTCATCTTCATCTGGATATACGAGAGCCGTAGTAGTACACCCATGTACTCGGGGACTGAGTAGATGGGTGTGTACAGCGCAGTGCCTACCCTGAGCATCCACGTGTGTTCAGTGATTAACATGTACTGGAGGAGGGAGGGGATATCAACACTTGGGTGTGGGTGCAGCTTTAGCTGCACCCTTAGCTGCAGTGCTAGTGTCCTCATAAACCCTACATACTTGATACACATACTCTCCTCAAGGGGCCAGGTGGAGAGGAGGAGGAGGGCACACAACACAGACACCGTAGGTGTCTGGTGGAAGCAATGGGATATGAGGAGGGAAGAGACATGGTCATGGTCATGGCCAGGAAAATTGCCATGGCCATTGCCATGGCTTTCTTGGTTCTGTTCATCACCATATGCTCTGCTTATCCCCATTATACACCAAAACACTAGCTCATCCTGTTTGAACACCTTTTTCGGATCGAAAAAGGTATCGTTGAAGATAGGCATTATAGGGTTGAACTGGTGTTTGTATTGGGAAAAGTGGAAACTTGCATCGGGTGGGTACTCTAAGGGATTAGAGCTCAAGAAGGAACTCCCTGGGGAGTTCCCTGAGGAGTTCTCTGATCTTAGCTCTGGCAAGGAATCGAACCATTCTTCTATTTCGTAATCGGATGCAGTGGAAGCACCAGTGGCACTGCAAGTGCTACTGGCTGGTGCTGTGAGAGTAGCACTTGCAGTGCCACTCTCTGGTGCAGTGCTACTCTCTGCACTGCTACTCTCTGTGTACCTCCTCATCAACACACTAGTCTCTTCCATTCTCTTGTCCACCACTCTTTTAATCTCATCCACCATGATCCTCACTCTCATGATACTCTCGCTGCTCTTCTCCCGCCCCATAGGGCGGGAGACTAGGACAGGGCGACATCGTCTGTTGCGCTTCACACACGCAGTGCATGGCATTCCATGCACTGCATCACACCGTGTCTTGTGCTCGCGGCACCGCTCGCACGTATGGAGGAGTCGCACAGTAAGCAGGGGCTTCAGCCCATGCTTAGTTACTCGACACTGCATTATAGATGAAAGAAAGTGGTTTCTTGGGTTAGCAGAGAAGTTTATTTTGTGCTCCGCTATCTCTGCGAGATAGCGGAGGTAAGCAGGAATAGTGTGGATCTGATTGGATGGTGGAGAAAGCCGAGGCGGGACACTCGAAACTATCTCGCTCTGCGAGATAGTGGAACCACTCTGCTCACTGACACTATCGAGCACGACACTATCGAGTACGACACTATCTCGCTGTGCTCAATAGTGGAGTGAGACTAGTGAAGTGTGACGAGAGAGACGAGTGAAATGACACTATCTCGCTGTGCTCGATAGTGCAGTCTTACTGACCAGCTTGCTGTAACACTATAGACTAGACGAAAAGAGCGAGGTAGTCTATACTCTACTCTGTATCTACTCTATATTAGACTATCGAGCAGAGCGAGAGAGTCTAGTCTACTCTCTTCTCTATAATCTAGACTATCGAGCAACACTATCGAGCGGAGCGAGATAGTGTCAACAGCGTCGCTCTGCTCAATAGTGTCAACAGCGTCTTTGCTCCACTATCTCGCTCCGCTCGATAGTGTTGATAGTGTCGTCTAAGAGTTACAATTTAATTCAATTTGGTGCAAATTATATACATTACTGTAATCTCAACACTATTGAGTAACACTATCTCGCTTTGCTCGATAGTGTAGTAACAAGCTAGACAGAGTGGGTCCACTAGCTCGCTCTGCTCGATAGTGTCGATAGAGGATGTAGCAGAGTTGCTCCACTATCTCGCTCTGCTCGATAGTGTCGTGCTCGATAGAGTGGCTCGCGCCGCTCACTACTGCACTTTACTGGTTTCCTCACACAGTATGACGTCTTGTTAGGTTGTAGTGCTTCTCCACTATCTCGCAAAGCGAGATACTGGTGTGAAGAACTGGTCTTCGGTATGGTCTTCTTCAGTGCTACTGTCTCCCCTATCGAGCAAAGCTCGATAGTGTCGATAGTGTCGATAGTGTTGCTCATTGTGGATAAGTGTTGTTCCCCTATCGAGCAAGGCGAGATAGTGTCAGTGGGCAGTGGGGATGAGTGTTGTTCCACTATCGAGCAAGGCGAGATAGAGGAGGTGAGAAGTGGGGCTCTATGTTTGTCCACTATCTCGCTTCGCTCGATAGTGTCAGTGGGTAGGGTGGTTTGGTGCTGCTCCACTATCTCGCTTTCAATTGTGGAGGTGGGCAGTGTTGCTTTATGCTTCTCCACTATCTCGCTTCGCTCGATAGTGTCAGTGGGCAGTGGGGCTCTATGCTGCTCTACTATCTCGCTCCGCTCGATAGTGTCAGTGGGCAGGGTGTCAGTAGGCAGAGTTGCTCGATACTGGAGCTTTTGTTGCTTCATAAAGATATCCGGTACCTCTCCCTTCACTATCCTTACAAACTCATCACAGTCCCCTAGTACCTCATAATCAACATACTTGCTCCACTTCTTCCCTAGTAAGGTCTTGTTCACAACAACCACTACTCCCCCTCGAGCATGTACTTCTTGGCTCATAGTACGCACCAACTTCCCAACCCCATCCACTCTCAAACTCGTACCCATGATAACCAAAAGATCAGGCTTTCTTTTCATATCACGGCTAAGCCCGCGACTGAGATCTTCAGAGTCGAGGTGGTTCTCGCCATAGAGCACCACATCCGGCCTCAAGAGCCCAATCCCTGTGCCGCGCCTGCCCCGGTAGATCCGCTCATAGTACTGCGCTACACATAAGGGACACTCGGGAGATCCACCTTGGTGCATCTCTTGCGTGTACTGCTCGGTCCACTCCACTTTACCATGACACATAGTGCACCGCAACTGGTGCAACGTCCCGTGCAACTGTACTACATCCAACTCCCTCCAATACTCGTGGAACTTCTTTGTGAACTTAGTGGGGCCTACTCTTAACCCGACACTGCTCTCTAGCCCATCAATATTCTGTGTATAGCACCGTAGAAGCTTGCCCTTGTCCCGGAGGTGCTTCACAAACTTGTGTGTCTCGGTGCCTCTGGCTTTGCAGCTGCTCTCATAGAGCAGCGCCATAAATGTAAAAAACACCTGTTGATGAAACTCATCCCTGAATAAATTTATATCAAACATGTCTTGGCCCTTGAGGATATGTTTCGGGTACTGTGCTTTGAGCTGCTGGTAGAGTCCATTGGGCGACCGGAAATCGGGGATCCCGGCATTACATGATATACCGGCACCCGTGACTACTACGACCCGCTTGCTCTGCGCAAGATGCTTGATCACCTCATTGAGCATAATGCTCAAGGAGGAAGAGGGGGTGCTCAAGTCGAGGATCATAGGATCAATGACAACAATGAAAATACAGTAACACTAGACCACTAACACTAGACCACTAACACTAGACTGTTCTAGACTATAAGACTGTTCTCTCAAGACTGTTTCTCAATGTCTCTGTCTCCCTATATTTATTTACCTCTCCCTTTCCCTGTACATCACTTTCTCTATTTTCTTTTTTTCCTTTTTTGTCGACACTAGCGACACTATTGAGCAGAGCGAGATAGTGGAGAGAGACTAGCTACAACATTATCGAGCAGAGCGAGATAGTGGAGAGAGACTAGCTACTACACTAGCTGCAACACTGTCAAAAGTACTCTATACTACACCTCTAACTATCGACACTATCTCATTTCTCTACTCTACACTACACTATCGAGCAGAGCGAGATAGTGTTTTCTACTCTACTCTTCTTTACTCTATTTTACTCTACTCTATTCTACACCACTCTGCTCTGCTCTACTCTATTCTACTCTACAACACTATCTCTCTCTGCTTGTGATGTTGCCATAAAACCGTACCCTCGTTATTCTCGAGATAGACTAGAGACTAGACGAGTGAAACGAGTCTAGTCTATAAAGAGTTGAAAGACAAGAGAAGAGACTAGTCGATAGTAGAGTAGTGAGATAGTGTATAGAGAGAAGAGCAGTGAAACGACACTATCGAGCACAGCGAGATAGTGTCGTAGAGAAGAGAAGAGAAGAGAAAAGCAGGGCAGTATAGAGTGGTGGTAGTGGTAGCGTGGTAGCGTTGGTTGTTTACACGCGTGTCATGGTAGCGCAATATTGAAATATTTTAGCGTAAACACTAGGGCACTATCAAGCAGAGCGAGGTAGTCGAGAGGGAAGAGTAGATTAGAGACTAGTCGAGAGAGAGTAGTTAGTAGTTAGTAGTTAGTAGTTAGTAGTTAGAGACTTTTCAGTTAGAGAGTAGACAGTAGAGTAGAGAAAGATGGAGAGTGAGCAACACTCTCTCGCTCTGTCCGATAATGTTGTGTTGCAGAGAGAGTGTAGAGTAGAGAGAGATGGAGAGTGTGCAACACTCTCTCGCTCTGCTCGATAGTGTTGCTCGATAGTGTCACTATTTCATGATTTATAAAAGCCTTTATTTAATAACTAGCTACAACACTGTCGAGCAAAGAAAGATAACGGAGCACACTATCTTCTCTCTCCTTCTCTCTCCTTCTCTTTGCTTCTTCTCTCTCCTCCTTCTATCTCCTTCTCCTTCAGCAGGTGCTATCGCACCTGCTTCTGTTGCTTTATTTCCTTCAGCAGGTGCTGTCGCACCTGCCTCCTCTGCCCTTTAGGTACTTGTACTTGCAAAAGATGAAAATCACCAACGACAATACGGCTCCCCCAATCAAATCGACAAAGTAATGGTGCGTCAAGTACATCGTGCTCCACCAGAGCCACATCCCATACATCACCCACACATACCACCACTCCCCAAATAGATACATCATGAATAACACCTCCATCGTGCAGCACCCGCTGTGCAACGACGGGAACGCGCCAAATATCACCGGCGACGTGCTGAAGCCGGTGGTGTACATGTCGATCCCAAGCAACTCGTCGATCCGCCTTAGACCTCCAGGCGACCCGTGCATCGTATAGTTCGCGGGCTCGAGCCCATAGAGGTTCTTATACCACGGCGGCGCTGCAGGGAAACTCATCTGGATCATCACGCCCACCAAATTCATATACCCAAACGCAAAACTGTACACTTGCAACGTACCGGGCGGCGCCCACCACCAGATCACTCCGGCAACAACAAACGGAGCCCCGAAATGGAAAAGACCATACGGCACCCATGCCAATAGGTCTAATATAGTGGTGTGCGTTGTTGCCAAGACATTAGAGAGATCGTCTCCATACAAGATCGTCTCCATCGCAGGCAACACCTTGACTGATATAACGGGCTTGTATTGGTATGGGATCTTGGCACATGAAAAGTAGAGCGCAAGCCACGCCAAGATGGGTAATGCTGGTAGGAAAAACTGTGATGTAATGGGGATCACTAAAAGGGCTAGGAGCACCACCAACAAAAACACTTTGATTATGGGGTTCCCGGGGTAGAGGAGGAACACTAGGAATATGATTGTTCCGAGGAATGTGTAGTGAAGGGCTTCGCCCTTGCTCCACTGCCGCATCAACAACAACGCTATCGAGCAACACTAGCAACACTATCGAGCAGAGCGAGATAGTGTTGAGAGACTGGTGAGACTAAACGAGTGAGACTAGACGAGTGAAACGAGTCTAGTCGGTAGTAGATGGTGAAGACTAGTAATACTATCGAGCAGAGCGAGATAGTATTGTAACAGGCTAGTAAGTACAGTAGTAATGTAAGTGATGTAAGTGTCTGCTAGTAAGTTATGCAAGTGTAGTGAGTGTTTGCTTGTTTGCTGGTGGTGCTAGTGTTTGTTGCCTGTTCTTGCAGTAACAAGTAGATGGTTGATGAGAAGAATATCATTTTTTTTCGTCCACTATCGACCAGAGCGAGAAGACTACCGAGCAGAGCGAGGTAGTCGAAAGAGAGTAATATGGAGTAGAGACTACCAGAGAGAGACTACCGAGCAGAGCGAGATAGTCGAGAGAAATATGGAGTAGAGACGACACTATCGAGCAGAGCGAGATAGTGGACTGAGACTAGTGAAGAGATACTACCGAGCAGAGCGAGATAGTCGAGAGTAATATGGAGTAGAGACTACCTCGCTCTGCTCGGTAGTCTAGAGTATTATGGAGTAGAGACTACCGAGCAACACTATCTCGCCCTCCTCAATAGTGTTGATGAGAGCTAGTAACACTATCTCGCTCTGCTCGATAGTGGAGCGAGACTAGTAGATAGTAGATAGATCTACATTATTGACACTATCGAATAACACTATCTCGCTCTGCTCAATAGTGTCGTGCACTGCCGTTGTTTTTATTCATTGTTACATTGTTCCATTGTGGTGTTTTGGAAAATAATTGTTCTACTACACTATCAAGCAGAGCGAGATAGTGTTGTGTAGAGTAGAAAATAATATTGAGCAATCTAATAGAGTATCTACTATCTACTAGAGTATCTACTATCGACAAGACTCGTTTCACTCGTCCAGTCTCCATCAGTCTTCACTATCTATTATCGACTAGACTCGTTTCACTCGTCTAGTCTCACTTCACGCGTCCAGTCTCCATCTCACTCCACTATCTCGCTCCGCTCGATAGTGTCATGCCAGTAGAGGACCTCCCATCCAAAGTGATCCTCACGGATCCTTTGGACCCCAACACAAACCTAACCATCCTCAAATACGGTGCTACTATCATCTCGTGGAAAAACCATGGTCAGGAACAATTATGGCTCTCGGAAGAGGCTCGTTTGGATGGATCGAAGCCGGTCCGCGGAGGGATCCCCTTAGTATTCCCCATCTTTGGCAAACAAAAGGATCCAAAACACCCGACGGCTTCGTTGCCTCAGCACGGGTTTGCTAGATCCTCTACATGGGAGTTCTTGGGCCAGACTATGGAATCGCCAGTGACTGTACAATTCGGGTTGGGGCCTGAACACTTGTCCAAAGAAATGGCCACTGCCTGGCCATTTGACTTTACCTTGATCCTCACCATTACCCTAAAGGAGAATAGTCTTGTTACCAACATCTCGGTAGCCAATGAGGGAGCCCCGTTTGAGTTTAATTGGCTATTCCACACATACTACAGACTCAATGATATCACAGATACGTTGGTCAACAATCTTGTTGACCAGACATGCTATGACCAGCTACTCACTACTTCCTACATCGAGAAAGCACCTGCAATCTCCTTCCATGAAGAGTTTGATCGCGTGTATCTGCAGATCAATCCTGCAAGAACGATCCAGATCATCGATAAGGGTAAGGTCTTGTTCAATTTACATAGAGACGGGTTGCCGGATTGTGTGGTGTGGAACCCTTGGGCAAAGAAGTCGGCTGCTATGGCCGACTTTATGCCCAAAAGTGCGTTCCATCAGATGCTTTGTGTGGAGCCCGGGTATGTACATTCGATGATTACGTTGATGCCAGGAGAGAAGTGGGTCGCTGAACAGGAAATTGAACTTGGGGGGGAGATTAAAATACAGGCTAATATCTACTAGCCGAGCAACACTATCGAGCACAGCAGGATAGTGTTGAGAGACTAGTGGAGTCACATTTACTAGCTTGTTACAACACTATCGAGCAGAGCGAGATAGTAAAGTCATAAAGACTAGTTGTAACAAGCTAGTGTCTATGCTCCACTATCTCGCTTCGCTCGATAGTGTTGCTCGATATTGTATATACTTCAAACACACTTTTTTCATACAGACATCTCTAGACTATCTCGCTTTGCTCGATATTCTCTACTCTTCTCGACTAGACTCGTTTCACTCATCTAGTCTCTCTCACTCGTATAATCTCCTATTTCTATTCTCTAACTACACTTTCGAGACTATCTACTCTACTCTCTCTATTTTTCTCGACTAGACTGGCTCGTCTAGTCTAGTCTCTCTCTCTCTAGACTAGTCTCTCTCTCTCTCTAGACTAGTCTCTCTCTCTCTCTAGACTACCTCGCTCTGCTCGGTAGTCTCGATAGTGTGTCTCGATAGTCTCGTCTAGTCTCTAGCGATCTCTGCGATGACGAGATAGTGGGCTTATCATATAGTGAAAATGGTTGTGGAATAGTAATTGATTTGGATTTTATTATAGTATTCTGATGGACTCTACTACTGTGCTGTGCTTTTTCCTGTTTCATCGATGAAAGGGACTTGGACGGACTCATTCGTGATAAATTGGTGGTGGTGGTGGTGGTCTTCACTGGCGGTCTCATTGCCGCGCAAACAGGTGAAAGAGGTAAATGAGGTGGTTGTATCGACGAGTTGCGTGGGAAAGAAGTATGGCTAGAAAAGTCTTTCAATGACTCTTTCTGCAATGTGGGTATAGACAGCTTTCTCTGTAATGTGGGTATTGACAGCTTTCTCTGTAATGTGGGTATTGACAGCTTTCTCTGCAATTGGGGTATCAGCACCGCTGATACCCCCAGCGGTGCTGGTATAGGTTTTAATGTGGGTATCGACAGCTTCCTCTGTAGTATTGGTATCGACAGCTTCCTCTGTAGTATTGGCACATTCCTATTAGAATTTAGTACCTCTAGCTTGTTAGGAGATCCGGTTTCGGTAACCAAAAGAGAATGTAAGTTGAACGAGGCTTTACTGGGTGAGATCTTACTAGGTGATATCTTAGTGGGTGATATCTTTCTTGTAATTTCTTTCCTCTCCTCCACTTGACTCTTTTCCCCAGCAATAGCTACAATCTCGTTATTCTCATTTAAGGTTCGTCTTCTCTTGCCTGGTTGGTGTACTGAGTAATGATGGCTTATAGAGTCCAGTTGCTTGTATTTACTATGCAAACTGGTATATCGTTTATTTCTCCTTTTGGCAGTTTCATCTGGTATGTTAGGAGATGGGTTGAGCTCATAACTGATTTGTTCGGCTCTATTACTTAGCTCAGATAGCACGTTGTTTGTTAATTTATGTGAGTAGCCCTTGTTGTACATTGTGGTAGCAGTAGGAGACGTCAATGTGTCTTCCATGTCTGAATAACGACAAGGTGGTAATGCTGGTGGTGGTGGTGGTGGTGGTGGTGATGATGAGTTTATCGATAAATTTTGAATCTTTTTGATAGGCGTGTTTAGTGATACATGGAAAGGTATCGGATATGTCTCGGCCATGGCTGTGGCTGTGACGATGTGTTTAATGAGACTTTAGTTTTGATAAGATATGGTTGAATAATGAGAATGTAGTTGAAAAGTTTGGTTGGTTTGATCAATGGTTATAGAGAGAGAGAGAGATGTAGATCTGTTGGTTTTCTTAATTGGGTTGAATTGTAAATAAACAAAAAAAAGAAATAAAATCAAACCGAAACTCATCAAATGAGAAGAGAAGAGAAGAGAAGAGAAGAGACTAGACGAGTGAAACGAGTGTAGTCGATAGTAGATAGATATGTTAACTCTAATTGGAGTTGTCTCTAATTGGAGGAATATGGCTTTCATAGATTGAAAAATTTTGCATGACTTTTCAGCAAAAACTTGAACATCATTGAAAAACATAAAAAAACATTAGCTCTCATCAACACTATCGAGCAGAGCGAGATAATGTCAACAGCGTCTTTGCTCCACTATCGAGCAGAGCGAGATAGTGTTGAGAGGAGCTAGTATGCTCCACTATCTCGCTCTGCTCGATTGTGGGAGCAATACTTAGTACCTTGTATCCACATGGTAGCACCAAATATGGACCTTAAGGAGCATTTTTTCGGAGTTTCTTATTATGGGAATGCAATTTTATAGCTAAATTTGTTTCAAGAGTAAATAAGAAGCTACAAGAGGGGGGGGGAAGGGGAGGGGAAAAAGAAGGGCTTCTCTTATCTCCTGTGGAGAATACTTGAATTACCAGTAATAAGTTTTTCCAATAAAGGAAAAGAATTATCTGTCGAAGATCACGTGATACAAATCCCCGCAATTTGCACCACAATTTGAGAGCCTCCTCACAAAACGACACAATCGAGCGAAGCGAGATAGTGGAGCATGGGAGCTGCCCTCTCTTATATATAACTAGATAAGGATTGTGGCCTCTCTTGATAATAGCTTTGATTTCAAGCTTTGAGTATTAGCCCCACTTCTCAACTCTACAGGTTTCTTATCTCCTTTAATCTCTTTTGATTTTAATACTCGATTGCTCCGATATATGTACAAACCGGACTTTATAAAATAGGAACACTATTGACACTATCTAGCAGAGCGACACTATCGAGCAGAGCGAGATAGTGGAGCAAAAACGCTGTTGACACTATTGAGCAGAGCGACGCTGTTGACATTATTGAGCAGAGCGAGATAGTGTCGCTCGATAGTGTTGCTCGATAGTGTTGTAATAAGCTACAAAGTGTTGCTATTCAGTGCTGCTCTACTATCTCGCTCTGCTCGATAGTGTTGCTCGAAAGTGTCGCTCGATAGTGTCGAGTTGAGATACGGTAGCACACGGAATTAACTGAAATTAGTATATGCACAGTTCATTTTTTTCCCAGGTGTGAAAGTGAAAGCCGCGGAAGAAAAAATACTAAATGAATCTCTGATAATAGGTTCGTTATATGAGAATCTCGAGCAACACTATCGAGCAGAGCGAGATAGTGGAGCATACTAGCTCTTATCAACACTATCTCGCTCTACTCGATAGTGTTCGAGCTATCACAACGAGCTATCACAACGAGCTATCACAACGAGGATAGTGTTGCTGCTCGATAGTGTCGATATCCGAGGTCTCAAGAAGCAACATCTATAACGGGCTTATCACCCCAAGGGCTCGTAACCATGACTCATGACTCATGGTAGATAAAGCACTTGAACTCCTTTAATGCATTTAGAGCTTCACATGAAGCTCTAAAAAGTATTAAGGAGTAGTGCACTCTGGTTAACTTCGGAGTTTTTTTTTTATATGGCTGTTTTTTGTCTCGGGTGAATGGGAACAGGTTTTGAGACTATGTAAAAAATAATTTCCTAATTTGTCTATATTTCGGACTTTTTCATCGACACTATCGACACGACACTATCGAGCGAAGCGAGATAGTGGAGTACACTAGCCGCCAGTACACTAGCTGCCAGTACACTAGCTGCCAGTACACTACTATATAGATACTACACTCCTTTGCAGTTGTATCCTAGCAGCTAGTCTTAAATGCTAGTGTTGAGAGCTAGTGTTTTCTAGTGTTGATCGGTAGTCTCTCTCCACTATCTCGCTCTGCTCGATAGTGTTGCACGATAGTGTCGCACGATAGTGTCGCTCGATAGTGTCGGTCGATAGTCTCGCTCGATAGTGTTGGTTAATTCTTTCTTTTCCGTTCCGGTTTTCTCCATCTCGTCCGAAAATTCATCTGTACAATATCAACATACATTTGAAGTAGCAGCCACAGCAACGAACAATGATATCGACACGACACTATCGAGCAACACTATCGAGCAACACTATCGAGCAGAGCGAGATAGTGGAGAGAGACTAGCTCTTATCAACAGAGACTAGCTCTTATCAACACTATCTCGCTCTGCTCGATAGTGTTGCTCGATAGTGTCGTGTTGGTAGCAGCTAGTGCTTTTTGTTACCGATCTGATTCCTTCTGATTCCTTCCGAGTATTTCCCGACTAAAGTTGGTACATACACGCAAAGGGCTTACAGGGCAAGTCTAAGCCCGAGCACCCCAAAAAATTATTGAGTTTACAACTTCTACACACAGGTTTGATTTCTTCTAAGCACTCCCGCCCAAACGGCAAGCACCAACTGATACTGCATCTTTACTCCCATCTTCTTCTCCACTATCAACCCCTCTTCCTTGATTCATAAAATGAGGGGTACGGTTTTATTACACAAAACAAGAAAAGAGAAAAAAAAAAACAAGTTGCAAAATAAAAGCCTTTTTTCACATTCTTTTTTTGTCGTTTGGCGTTAAGCAATTAGCCGTTAATTTATAAAGCTTTTCAGGCATCGGATAAGATGATAAATGCATTTAAAAGAGAGAAAGTATAAGTAGGTCTATGTAGTAGGTAGATTGAGCTTTGATTTAATAGTAGTTTCGAGCCCTCTAGTACTAAGCTAATCACTCATCTGTGGATCTGTACTTTGTTTATTCCGCTATTCCTTCTTATTCTATTATTCCTTTATTCCGCTATTCACTATGTCGGACTTGTTAACATATTCTATAATGTATAACAATCAAGGAGTGCCTCACCAACCTCGCCAACCTCACCAACTACCGCTCCAGTTTCAACACCTTTCACATCCAAATGGTCTGACTATTAGATTGCCGCCTTTAAACCTTAACTATAAGAAACCCACATTATCCACCACCACCACCACCCCTTCCACATCCTTTTCTTCAAGGCCTGGTTCACTAACGGAGTCCAATTTGAATAAATTCGATACAGCAAGAAACTGTCATGGGTTGGGCTTGTTGAGCTCGGCTATTTTCCTTGAGGAACAACAACTGCTGCTGCACCATCGCCAACACCAACACCAACAACAGTATACATTTATTCCAACCAATACGTCCTCATCTCCAGTGCCTTCTCTAGCGCCCTCCTCACCACAATTTAATAGCAACTGCAACAGCAACAGGAACAGGAACAGGAACAACAACAACAGTGGTGGTGGTGGCGCCACCACCACTACCGGCACCACCAACACTTCATCCACCACCACTTCATCCTCACCATCGTCCGTCTCCTCCATTTCATTACCAACTACCCCCGAATTCATCCCAAGAGAAATTCATCAACATCAAAAATCACCCACAACGATCTCCACTACAACACCCTTGCTGCTGTCTACAACACTCACAACGATCTCCACTACAACACCCTTGCTGCTGTCTACAACACTCACAACGATCTCCACTACAACACCCTTGCTGCTGTCTACAAGCGGCTCTCCGTCGCTGCAGAAAAGGAGACAACGATTGGGCCCATCATGCGATTCCTGTAGGATCCGCAAAGTCAAATGCAACGCCGAAATCCAAGTACTCAACTTTGAGTTGCCACAAATTATTGCCCATTTCAACCTATCGCACCTTCAAGTGTCTCAATTAATGGATAATCAGTATAACCAGCATCGTGTCCAGTTGGAGAACTCTCCTTACTACATCATCTTCTCCCACGATAAATTTCTCAAGTTCAAACCTTGCAAATCATGCATTACAAAACTGAGCCTCTGCTGTTTCAGCAATGGGTTTACCAGAGAAGATATACTCTTGAGCAAAAAGAAAAAGAATACTTTTAAAAAGTATACAAACCACAACACACGGGTTTGAAGATAAATGCTTAGCTTTTGAAAATAATGAGATTTAATGAGGAAAATGTCTAAATTGTATCAAAGAGTAATGATTGCTTGTTTAAAGTATAGGAAAAATAAACGCAAAACATCGCTTACAAAATACATCGCATACTAGACTACCGAGCAGAGCGAGGTAGTCTCTCTCTGCCCAGTAGTCTAGTCTCTGCCCGGTAGTCTCTCTCTGCCCAGTAGTCTAGTCTCTGCCCGGTAGTCTCTCTCTGCCCAGTAGTCTAGTCTCTGCCCGGTAGTCTCTCTCTGCCCAGTAGTCTAGTCTCTGCCCGGTAGTCTCTCTCTGCCCAGTAGTCTAGTCTCTGCCCGGTAGTCTCTCTCTGCCCAGTAGTCTAGTCTCTATTTCTCCAAAACATTGATATAACCCCTTCGATTAGCCCTCTTCAGCTTCCTTGTCGATCCGCCTCCCGATTCACTCATAGATAACAAGTCATCCAATCCTGCATTGGCTAGATTGGTCGTTGTTGTTGCTCTTGGACCTGTGCTTGGTCTCGGTTTGGGTTTGATATCTTCTCCATCACCACTACCATCTCCATCACCATTACCACCACCACCTTCTGTTTTCCTGATTGATGTAGCTGTAGATCGAGTAGGCCCTGGACTCACACTTTGTGGTCCCATAGATGGCGTCAAAGAAGCTGGCGAAGGTGCTATTCCCCGTGGTAGTGGTGCACCACCACCACCACCGCCAAAGGGTTTCCTTTTCATGCTAGGTGGTGGTGGTGGCGCTTTACCTGCTTGTAATTGCTCTTCAATAGGTTTTGTACGATCAAGCCAACGTTTATGTTTCTCGTCATAATAAAATGGATTTACCTTCTCACCTAACTTGGCTCTTATAGGTTTTGGTTTCCCATCATTTCTGCTTCCCAATAAACTACTAAACCAACCATCTTTGCCATCTTTATCTCCTAGTTTTTGCATTGACATTTTCTTTGACAATTTCTTTTCAACTCTTTCCTCCTCAACTCTTTTCTCTTCAACTCTTTTCTCCTCTTCATCTTCATCCTCTTCTTCTAATATTGGAATATAGTCACGCACAGTATCATCATGTACTTCATATTGCTGATACATTGCACTTTGATGAGATTGACTCAATCTTGATGAAAAAAAGCCGCCGCCACCACCATTGCCACCACCACCACCACCACCAAATACAGAATTGGCACGTGTCGACTCTTCAGGACTTCCTGGTATAGGAAACCCATCTAATTCAGTAGCTCTACCAGAAAGTAATTGAGGAGGACCTCTAGATTCAAGCTCACCAATACCATGTTGACCAATACCATGTTGACCAATACCATGTTGACCAATACCATGTTGACCAATACCATGTTGCTCCAAATGTTTAGCTCGTGGAGTTAACAATCCCGATGTAGATTCCGCTTGCGAATAGTCAAAACTATCATCAAGATGAGGAATTCTCTTGGCTGGTTTATCACGTGGCGGCATTGCTTCAAATCTATTCTCACTGTTGTATGATTCATTTACTTCACCCTTGGTATTAGGTATTGAATCCAAACTTCCTGTATCATGGCTCTTTGGAGGGTTGAAACTACTCTTGAATTCTCCTTGTGCTGGAGTATAGCTCGATTCAGATCCAGGACTAGGACCATATTTACTACTCGAGGTAGCGGTGGTTGCTAAAAGACTGTACTTGCTCTTCGATGCAGGAGTACCACCTGGTGCATATGGTCCTGGTGCATATGGATTGATTTTAGGTGGAGCCGTTTTAATTTTAGATGGAGCCGATTTAATTTTCTTTACAGGCGCAGGCTTAATCGGTGGTGGTACTGAAGTACCACCACCAGAACCAGATCCCTTTACCGTCTGTGGTTCATCTAAACTCTGACTAGGATGAAGTTCAGGAGATTCCTGAATAGTCTCAATCTTTTCATCTTCAGTATTATTTAGTGTATGACTTGTTTGCTGTACTGCCACATTACCAACACTATCCCCCGACAAAACACTAGAGATAGATGGTTGTTGCTGATGCCCAAGTGCATGGTGTGGAATCGATCCAACTGATGATGTAGATATGTGTCCTATAGGATTATGATAAGGGTATTGAGCTAACGGGGAGTGCACTTTGGGTTGTTGTTCTTGCAGTTGCAACTGCAGTTGCAACTGCAGTTGCTGCAAATCATCACCAAGATAGGTTTGTGATGAGTTACTTGGAGCTGCAAATGAAGAATTTCCATTGATACCCCCTATTTGTGGCGAATACTTATTGACTGAAGTAGTCGACATGTAACGCTCGCAGTTTGGCGCTTGCAGTTGAAAACTGGCATTTGAAGTATATGTTTTAGGTTGATTCTTTAAACTTCCAAAATCCAAAGTCGACGCATTTCTTGAGGTTGCAGGACTAAATTTACTAAACACTCCGCCACCGCCATCGCCACCACCGCCATTAACACCACCACCATTAACACCACCACTGTTACCACCTACTATAAATTTATCAATTTGTCCCCATACTTTATCAAGATTGACTTTACTCATTTTACCACCAAACCAGCCACTTTGATCATTTGATCCTAGTTCGCTTAATCTCATAATCAACTTTTGAAATTCGTGAATGAACATTTGGGTGACAAATGGCGATTTATTACCCAAAGATTTAACATTGTTATTGAGATAATCAATGTATTTTTGTGATTCATTGACCAATCCATAGTCAGCCAATGTAGATGCATGCTTTAATTTCATAGGCAATAAATGAGGAAACTGCATTGGACTGAAAATGTATTCATAAACTTGAGTATACATTGAATGATGTCCCGAAGTGAGTGCTACAAATCCTTGTTGACCAAAAGGTAAACCCGCTAATATAAATGAAATTTCTCCTCCAAATTGATTTCCTTTTCCAATCAAGAATTTCCCAAACTCAACTAAAAATTCTTGTGTTTTTAACGACTTGCTTATTGCAACTGAGGAAACAATCTCTCTCCAGTGCAAATTAGCATAGTCTCCTTCATTAGCAACAATGGTCAAATCTTGAATAACGCTCTGTACATTCCCTGCAATAACCTTCAAAATAATAGGCATGATATGTAATACTTTATTGTTCGCCTTGGAAAAAGGAAATGTGTTTCTGGCGTATTCGGAGGCTATTCTTGCAAAGCTCTCAGCACCACTGAAGTTGGCAATTACTAAAGCAAATGCCCAGTCTCCTCTTGATATTGTATACTCTAATGCCTTGGTCATATCGCCAGCCTGAACTAATGCAAATACGGTATTGACACCTGAATTGTCCAATTTGTAGCCAGTAGTGGTACCACCAGTAAGAGGCAAATCGGTAACATTGAAATTGATATTGGGATTCAAAATTAAACAAACCTGTTTTAAACACTCGGCAGATTTCAAATCTCCATCATGTTTCACCACATATGATAGAATATCATTAAGTAATAGTTCTTCAGTGTTTCCATTATTCCGTAAATAATTACTAGATACTTCAAACCACGCTAAAATATCCTTTTTTTTCAGCTTTCCTTTAATCAAAGGGCCTGGGAAACTACTATAAATCAGCCAATCCTTACATATTTTAGTAATAGGCTCAACTGTAATTGATGGACAATTGTTGGCAATATCCTTCTTTACAAAAACAATATTTTGTCCAATACTCCAATTGAAAATGGGAAATTGTTGATGTATCAATTCCTCAGGGTTCCGAGTTTTTATTGCGGTTTTGTAAATATTCTTTTGCGTGTTTGAAAATTTGGGTTGTCTTCCGGGTGGTGGAACCAGAGCATAGCTATGCAGCAGAAGCTGTTGCAGCTGCTGTTGCTGTTGCTGTTGCTGCTGTTGCTGCAGTTGCAGTTGCAGTTGCAGTTGCAGTTGCAGTTGCAGTTGCACCTGTTGCACCTGTTGTACCTGTTGTACCTGAGGCACCTGTTGCACCTGAGGCACCTGAGGCAACACGTGCAGTGCGGGTGGTGAAAAATGTCCGGCAACTGCATTTAATGCAGGAGCATATGGATTGATTTCTTTCCCCTTTCCGCCCATCAACGAGTTTGCTCTGGAATGTGCTTTATGTTGTTGACTCAGTGGTGCATATGGACCAGCATTAGGTACATAAGGACTGTAATTCGTTGGTGATGAACTCTTTCCTATATTTGCACCACCACTTTTCACTTGTGATGAAGAGGCTGGTTGTACAACCGGCTCGTAAACGTTTTTTGGAGCATTAGTAGGTGGATGTGGGAACATATGTGTTTGTTGTGGGAACATATGTGTTTGTTGTGGCATAGGCGGAGCAACTGCAACTACATTGCGTCCTAAACTTGGAACATGTTGCTGAAAAATAGGGGAGGTACCATCTTTCGGTTGGTATGGGTTCTTTGGCGGTGATACAAGGGGTTTTGAAGGAGGGGGTTTTGGAGGTTGTGGAGGTGCTTGTTGTTTTTGTTGTTCCAACTTTGGGGCAATAACTGGTTTAATAGTTTTCACGGGTGCTGCTCTTCTTACTACTGGTTTTTGGTCGACAAAGTCGGGAAAGTCAAAAGCATCAGAGCGTGCTTTTTTCTTTTCCAACTCCTTGAGAAATTCTTGTTGATTGGCATTAGATGCCTGTTGTGGAATGAAAGTTTGAGGTTTATGTCCTGATAAGGGTGTTTGTGGCGTTGAAGCAGAATTGATCGGCGCGTACTTTGTTGTTACTTGGTGGAGGAGGGGCAGGGGCTGTTGCACTTGCTGCTGTTGGGGTTGTTGCTGTTCTTCCAAAAACTCTTCATCAAGCAACAAATCATCATCCAACTCTAAATCTAAACTTTTGCTCTTTTCTAGCCTCAAACTCTGTTCGGGTTCAATTCCATATAAGGAATCAATCAGTGCAGTTGGTCCTACAGACTCATTTGGTAAATTGCTTTCATCCAATAAACTTTCATTGGCGCCTTCTAAAAGATCTTCTTCTAATAAATCGTCACCACTTATAACATCTTTTTCGTCATTGCCTTGTGATAATGGTTCATACCCCGCATGTTCCAGTTGCTCTTCATGGTCCATAGTGGTGGTGGTTTCTTTGAGCTCAGGTATTATTTTCTCATCATATGGCATTGAGCTGTGATGATTGCTCTTTGAAAAGAGGACATCTGAAGATGCAGATGCATTTTCAGATGCATCTGCATCGGCACCTTCAAATGCATTGTCTTGTTGCCCCTTACTAAAGCCTTTTCTTTCGTGATGCTGGCTACTAGCCAAATTATCAAAAAACAACACATCCTCTTCTTGATAGCTATTATCTTGGTCTACTTTATCTTGGTCTACCAGTCTTTCTCCTTTGTGTAGTTGCGAGGAACCAACGTCATTGAACAAATGCTCCGGATACCGTCCTCCGTCATTAAACAAAGGCTCCGGATACCGCTTTCCGTCATTAAACAAAGGCTCCGGATGCCGCCCTTTGTCCTTAATTCCAAATGAAATATCGTGATTTTCCAGCAAGGATGTGGAAAAATCATCATCATCATCGTCATATTTTTTATTCTGCCCTTTTTCAGACAAATCGGTCAAGATATCGTCATTGCTTGATACATTGTTGTCTCTCAACGACACCACTCTCTCTGATGACATTTTAGACCAGGCTGAAGCCAACTATTTCACCTCTAATCAGATCCTTGTTCCGTTCCTTTACGCCTTGTTGAAACACATTCAACAACTTCACTACCAACTGTCAATCAATTTTGACCAAGTGGAAAAAATTGATTAACAGTTGGTAGCATCGCCATTGAGCACAGCGAGCAACACCATCGAGCACCGCGAGATGGTGTTGTAACTAGTCTCTAGCTGCAAGAGCGTAATGAGCAGCACTCTAGTCTCTAGCTGCAACAGCGTAATGAGTAGAGTGTCAACAGTAGCTGTAGCTATAGTACAAACTGTAGACTATGACCGTGGGTTATAGCTGTAGAGAGACACTATCAAGCGAAGCGAGATAGAGGAGCAGTGCTGAATAGCACCACTGTTTAGCAGTACTGAATAGCAGCACTGTTTAGCAGTACTGTTTAGCTGCAACCGACACTTTTGCTCAATTCTACACCACTTGCTCTACTCTACATCGCTTTTCTATTACACCACTTTTCTATTATAAATTAGTATTCATACAAAGTGTAAAGACTCGTGGTGGCTGTTGATAAGGACAAAAACCTCATCTTGAGCAACCACTATCGAGCGGAGCGAGATAGTGGAGTGAGACTAGATGACACTATCGAGCGGAGCGAGGTAGTGGAGTGAGACTAGTGAAGTGAGACTAGATGACACTATCGAGCGGAGCGAGATAGTGGAGTGAGACTAGTGAAGTGAGACTAGATGACACTATCGAGCGGAGCGAGATAGTGGAGTGAGACTAGTGAAGTGAGACTAGTGAAGTGAGACTAGTGAAGTGAGACTAGAAGACAGTGGATAGATGATAGATCGATACCATCGACACTCTCAAGCAACACTCTCTAGCTTGATACAACACTATCGAGCAGAGCGAGATGGTGGAGCACATTGACTAGTGACAACACTATCTCGCTTCGCTCGATAATCTTGATAGTATGGCTACGAAATGTTGCTAAACAGTGCTCTTCGCTTGATAGTGTCGGTCAGTGATAGAGGTGATAGAGCGAAGCGAGCTATCACAGCTATCACAGCTATCACAGCTATCACTCGATAGTTTACTGTAGTATAGTTGTCGCGCCGCATGATGAATAAAAAGTGAAAAATGCGAGAGATGCAAAGAGGTAAAGTTTTTCGCGTTTGTCACAAATTAAATAAATTTAAAAAGTAGCACTGACCAACACTATCGAGCGAAGCGAGATAGTGGAGGAGCACTGTTTAGCAACACTTTGTAGCATGTTACAACACTAGCTTATTACAACACTTTGTAGATTATTACAACACTGGCTTGTTACAACTGTTTGTAGCTTATTACAACACTTTGTAGATTATTACAACACTATCTCGCTCTGCTCGATAGTGTTGCTCGATAGTGTCGTGTATTGTTGAAAAAAATAAGATGAGTAGTGCAGAGCGCAATTTTATAAATTAACAATACAAAGATAATATACAACTAATAAAACTGATAGTGTCACCAGCCATGGCTACTCCATTATCGAGCAGAGCGAGGTAGTGTGCAACACTAGCTTGAAAAACACTAACTAGCTTGAAAAACACTAACTAGCTTGTTACAGCACTATCGAGCAGAGCGAGGTAGTGTTGATGAGAGTGTTGATGAGAGGTAGTGTTGATGAGAGGTAGTGTTGATGAGAGGTAGTGTTGATGAGAGCTAGTGTTGATGAGAGCTAGTTTGCTCCACTATCTCGCTCTGCTCGGTTAGTCTCTTCATTCATGGTCTGCTCATTCAAATGTAAAGCATTTGATTGTGTTGCTAGTTAGTGCAGCTCCACTATCTCGCTCTACTCAATAGTGTCACATAGTAGTGTCTATAATTTCGACTGATGGTTGTAAACCACAACGAGTCGCTAGTCAGTGCTGCTCGACTAATACGACGGATGTAGACTAGTCTGTGCAGCTCGATAGTGTCACTAGTGCTGCTAAACAGTGCTGCAAAAGAGTGCTGCAAAAGAGTACTGCTAAACAGTGTCATAAGTCAGTGCCGCTTATCAGTGTCATTAGTCAGTGCCGCTTTATTGTGTTGCTCCACTATCTCGCTTCGCTCGATAGAGTCGCTCGATAGTGTCTCCCCTATTTATAATAATAAATGCAACACTGCATATAAGTTCCCACCACTTACCAAATTTGGAATAGAAAGTGGAAAATGTGACAAAACGCACTATTGCTTAAAAAAAGTGACCATTCTCTTCTTTTGGGCAATGTCGTGCATATATTCTACGACACTGAAATATGTCAGGAACAAAAACATATCCGCCATTTATAAAAAACCCAAAGTGACTTATGGATTTATCAAAGGTAAAGGTCTAGATAGCAAGAGTGTGTGTGTTAGCGGCGAGGCTGGGACGTTATTAACCAATTATACGGGTCTGGTAGAGTTTTGCAAAACTGTATCTTTGGGTGTTGAGAGACAATAGGCGCCCCCCCTCCCCCAACAAACAATATTATGAACTGAGGACTAGCTTGTGTCAAGTGTTTTGGAAATTAGGAGTTTTTACATCAAATAAAACAACACGGCTTCAAAATAGAGTCACAGAGGTTGAAAAGGATCCTTAGATATATTATCCAATCTGCGTGCCATTCATCATCCGCCCTGGTTTGGTCAAGTCAAGTCAAGTCAAGTCAAGTCAATTTTCTTTTCTTTTCTTTTCTTTTCTTTTCTATTCTTTTGTTGAGTACCCTTGCTGACATCCAATGTCTAGGATGTATTGCAATCCTTACTCAAAGAAATCAAAGAGTCCGTTGGCAAAGTTGTCCATACGTGTACCGGAAAACAACCCACCCGCGTCTGAATCAGAGTTTCAACAGGATGAGCCAATACAACATAAATCTATCAAGGCACTACAGAGCTTATTAGGAGAACCCGTTGTTCTCCTTCCTCTGAATAACAGCAGCTCCGCTTCTTCCTCCATCAAATCAACTAGTCCCAATTCTAGTCATTTCGAAAGAATAGCTCAATTGCCAACACCTGTATTGAAAAACGGTTCCTTTTTCAATTATAGTCAAGGCCAACAATGCATCTTGTCGTCTCCAATACCACGCGAAACTTTTGAAGTAGCCAATTCTTTGGCAGGCAATAGAATTTTATCTGACTATAAACCAATCCATCGGGTTCATAGCTTGCATTATGATAAGAGAGTCACGTCCAACCCCGCTGAAACTCGATCTCCTCAGCATCCCCCTAGTGCTGCTTCAAGTACCGTATCATCCATCAACTCAAATAAATTGATATATGAACAACAACAACAACAACAAAAACAACAAAAACAACATTCTGTTATTGCAGATTCGCCAATAACACCAAATACCTCACCCGAGATTCCCAAATCTTTTGCTTTTCCACAAGAACAAAAATTTTACTCCAAAAGATTCGATATAACTTTCAATTTTGTTAAGGAATTGGGCCAGGGGAATTTCAGTCATGTTGTTTTAGCCAATTTTTTCAACGAAGAAGTTGCTGTAAAAATCATCACCATTCCTGACTCTAAGTCGCAAATAACCAATTTCAAATCATTTATACGGCGAGAGTTGAATATTCTCTACCACGTGTCGTATCATCCATGTATTACTACTTTGATTGATTATAACATATCCTTAGATATAGACCAGCTGGAAATTGAAGCTGATACAATTCCTTGTGAAGAAAATCTAGATGCATCAAGTACCACCGCCGCCAAAAATAATGAACTGTTGTTGAATAGCAACCAATTGATTTTCATGAATTATTGTCGTGGAGGCAACTTATTGAACTTTCTTCAAGACCATAATCAGCAGATGAATCTTTATAATATCAACTATTGGACTTTGCTCAAACGTATTGCGTGTGAGATTATGGTTACCACGGCATTTCTACATGAAAATAATGTTGTTCATCGAGATATAAAATTGGAAAACATTCTTCTTCTTTACACTGCCGAAGAAGCTGACCAAATCTTTTTGCACGATCAATTAATGTCTACGCCATTTATAAATCTAAGCGATTTTGGACTTTCAAAAAAATTACAAACATCAGATCAATTACTCCAGACTAGATGTGGATCTCAAGATTACATCTCCCCCGAGATTTTGATGGGGTTGAAATATGATGGTAAATTGACAGATACTTGGTCAATTGGAGTTTTAGTCTACTGCATCTTGGAAGGTAAACTTCCATTTGATATAACTCATGATTCATCAAGTGCTATGCAACCCATCAATTTGCCGTCCTCGGGAATTTCTCCTTCTGTGTTAAAGAGAAGACGCTCGAAAAAGACTAGCACGGCACACCGTATCGCGATGATTGATTGGAACTGGAACAATGTCGTGGAGTACCTAGCAAATGACGAAATTGACTTGGAAATCAAGAATATTTTCAAACAATTGAAATCGTTTGTTGATAAGGTGTTGGTGAGAAAGGATAAGAGACCAAACTTGAAACAAGTTTTTCAACTTGATGAATTCAGCTGGATTAAGGAATGTGTTCCTAATAGCATTGTTGAGTTTAAATTGTAACGCTATCAAACAACACTATCGAGCAACACTATCGAGCAACACTATCGAGTAGAGCGAGATAGTGTTGATAAGAGCTAGTATGCTTCACTATCTCGCGTTGCTCGTTAGTGGAGCAACACTGAATAGCTTGTTACAACACTATCGACACTATCTAGCTTTGCTCGTTAGTGGAGCAGCACAGACTAGCTTGTTACAACACTATCTCGCTTTGCTCGATAGTGTTTCTCGCTTTGCTCTCTAGGGTTACTCCAGCTCACATCACCATCATTTTTATAACGCTATAACGCTATAACGCTGTATTATTTACCATTAAAAAGCCTAAAGAAGAGCGGCTTTTCAACTACTTGTATACAAACTAATAAACGTCCTTACTAATATAGAATCACTAGAAACTACTCTAACAACACTATCGAGGAGAGCGACACTATCTCGCTCTGCTCGATAGTGTCGGCAGCAGTTGGTCAGTGTGCTCCACTGTCTTGCTCTGCTTGATAGTGGAGCACTGACTAGACTGACACTAATGATACTATCTCCCTCTGTTTGATAGTGTTATAACAAGCTAGTCAATAGTGTTATAACATGCTAGTCAGTGTAACCTGCTAGTCAGTGTTGCAACAAGGTACTTAGTGTTGCAAGGCTAGTCGGTGGCAACTAGTGTACTCCACTAGCTCGCTTTGCTCCCTGGTGTCGGTCAGTGCTGCTCCACTATTGCTTCGCTCTATAGTGTCGATAGTATCAACTAAGAATAAAACACTAGGGAGCAAAGAAACACTATCGAGCAAAGCGAGATAGTGAAGTAACAAGCTAGTTGGTACTGCTCCACTAGGGAGCAAAGAGAGGTAGTGAAGTAACAAGCTAGTAAGTATGACTCTACTATCAAGCAGAGCGAGATAGTGGTATAGTAAGCTAGTAAGTACTGCTCGACTATCTCGCTTCGCTCGATAGTGAAGTATCTCGTTTCGCTCGATAGTGATATACGATATTCTTTTAGTTAAGCTTTGTGTGTGAACAACGATGCACGGTTGAGCTGGTGAGGTATTGCATCGCCGCATGGCCTTGTATCGACACAAGCCCCAAAGGGCGGGGCGAGTACGTTTTGGTATGCGCGAGAACCAAACAAAAAACAAAAAACAGAGTAATGCTCCATAGTAATGCTCCATAGTAATGGTGTAGAGTAATGCTCCATAGTAATGGCGTAGAGTAATGGTGTAGAGTAATGGTATAGAGTAATGGTGTAGAGTAATGGTGTAGAGTAATGGTATAGAGTAATGGTGTAGAGTAATGGTAGAGTAGTAATCTAGAGTAACGGTCCACTCCACTATCAAGCAGAGCGAGGGTCTGTACTACCTCGCTTCGCTTGATAGTGGTATAGCAAGCTAGTCGGTACTGCTCCACTACCTCGCTCCGCTCGCCAGTGGAGGTCGCCAGTGGAGGTCGCCAGTGGAGGCTCGCTAGGGAATGTCGCGCATTTTCGACACTGCCCCGACACGACACTGATTACATAACGAAAAAAAAAAATTGCAATGAATTTTTTTGTATGGTGAAATATTCAAGTCGTAGTTCTTATTAAAGGGTTGTTTAGAAGCAGAAGGACAGGGTGACAAAGGCTGAGAAGGAAGGCTAGGTATAGACAGAGTCATAAATTTGTATTATTGGTGCTTGTTTTGTTGTGTTTTGAAATTTTTTGTGCGCGCAGCTGGGGCAGATGGTTGAATGGCAATGGAGCTAGAATATAATGGAACAAGAATAGAATCAACAAGGAATGGGAAACTTAAAGAGGTGCTGGACCTAGTGGGGTCGCTGGGGCCAGTAGGATCAAAGCTGGGGCTGCTGGGCTTACTGGGGCTACTGGGGCTGCTGGACCCACTGGGGCTACTGGGGCTGCTGGACCCCCTAGGCCCACCAGGCCCACCAGAGATACCGCACATTGTGGAGAATTTGCTACCGTTGAGCAATATCCTCAAATTTCATGCACAAGGGTCATATAAGCAGCTCATACTTGCGCTTGAGAATCTTGCAATCAATGCGCAAGACGAGCTGGATGTAAAAAGAAAAAAGTATCTTTTGGATGTCATTGTTTCGTTGCGTCAGGAGTTTATCAAGGTATATACCTTGATAAAATGGAGCAATGTCTCTAAAGATGTATCTAAACTCATTGATCTACTGAATTGGTTTCGATTACAGGAATTTAATTTCGAGCAATTGATGTTCCAATTGCAAGGACTCAAGGGCTTTAGCGCAGCAAAATTGCCCGATTTTGATATCAAGACTGCTTTGGAAGTGTTGTATCTAGGTAGACCGATCTTGCCCTCGCACAATTATCACCAACAAAAGCCCATAAGTCCTGAAAAAGTATTGGAAGTTTTGAGGGATTTGAATTTGGTATTGATGACCAGATTTGCTTTGATAGATGTACCGCAGAGGTTTAAGTACGATATTAAGGATGGTAGGGCTTATATGCGTGTAGAGAAGGAATTTGAGGTGAGTATCACTATGGCTAGTGACACTATAGTTGAAGAATCGGAAATATCAAGGAGCAATCCATTTTTTATGATTGATTTCAAGTTTTTATTTGGTTTGAATCCGGAAACTAATTTGATAACTTATGGAGATAATGGTGGCATCACAAAACTTCCTATGAAGTCATATATCAAATTGGAAAGAATAGTTAACCAAACATTGGCCGATTCGGGTCTACAGGGGTTGTACGATTTACTACACAAGTATACTATATCGTTTAAATTGTTTCTTATTGCCAGACAATTGAGAGAATTGATATTGACTACAAAATGGACAAAAAATTTACAAGTTAATTATCAAACGGGGAACACTAAAATTATAGTTAATTATTGGGCGCTGCATTATTTGTCACAGAATTGGAAATCGTTTTTGGAAATAGGGGTAGATGAGAAGTTCCAATTGAATTATCGATGGTTCAAGAATGGCGAATATGAAAGCGAAGAGACTGTGAGGCAGATTATTGAGAAGGATGATATAAAAGAGGAACAAGAAAATAAAAGAGAAAGAGAAGAAGAAGAAGAAGAAGAAGAGGAGAAAGAGAAGGAGAAGGAGAAAGAAAAAGACCTATTCCAAGAAACAACTAAAGAAATTGATATTGAATCCATCATAACTTCGTTTGTTTTGGAACATTCCGCAATGATCATGAAACTAGTTGCTGACAAATTGCAATTGAAATCTTCACTGGAAATTACCACTCTTTCACCACAACAGATTATGTTTTCAATTTCTCCTCAAAAACAAACTATTATGTTCATTAACCCATTGACTGGGCTATTTTATTTCGTCAACCCAACACCAATCCAAACTAGACTATTGAAAAGGATCAATTCTCGCCCGCCACCAGCATTCATTACCAATTATAACAATAACAGTAGCAACAACAACAACAATAATAATAATAATAATAAACAATTTGTATCAGAACACGATTTGGCTGATTGGGTGATTGAAAATCTACTACAATTGAAACTTGAGGTATTTACAAAAGAAGTCAATAATTACTTGACTACGACTGAATGGATTTTTAATAGTATTATAAGATTAAACGAACATGAAATTAGCAAACTATTGAAATCAGTCAATGGAACCATGGGGTATAATAGGATACAATTTTACAGAAGGAAACATTGGCCATCTACGTGGTTTCTTATAGTGATGATCAACGGAGTTAACACCAAAACGTACTGGTGGGTAGCCAGAATCAAGTCCATTGAGGCAACATGGGTGATTAATCATTACCAAGCACTATTCACTAATCCTGAGTTGAATTATAAATTCTTCAAGAGTCTAGGTAAATCCTCCTTTCAAAAAATTATTAACCATGTAATTCTTGAAGAATTGCACTCGAAACAGATTCAATTTGAAGAAATTGGTGGCGAGGGAGAACTGGAATTGAAGGAGTACGGTCTTGATATACCTCAATGTAAACAAGGTGTATTTGTTATCCATAAATCTTTTATAAGTATAGAAAATCGAAACTTATTGCCGTTGGAGAATTCATCCAGGAAATTGTTTCTTCAAATCCAATTGGTTAATGAAAATAATATCAATAAGATGTACTTGAAGTTATTTGGTAAATTAAAAAACCTGGCTATAAAAAATTCACCAGAATTGGATCAATTGAATATGAAAATTGACGAACTGAACCAAAATTTCGAAATTGAAACCTCAATTGATTTGAATGAAGTGATTAATGAAACAAAGAAACATTTTCTAAACTCGATTTTTGATAACTTGAACAGCTTGAATAATTTATTGAAAATCATTGATCAGTTAAAGCATAATGATATACAAATCCTCGATAATTCAATGGATAACATAACTATTAAAGTTAACGACGAAATAGATAAACTCATCATTAAACTACCTATACAAATGGACAAGTCTATAACCCTCTCTACTGTCTCGGTTCATTCATGGCAAATTGAAATAATTATCCATTTCCTAAACCAGTATCTTGAACAAAACCATGATGCAAGTATAGTGAAAACAATCAAATACTTGTCTGATATGGACCCGATTTTCCAGGCCATAAAACAAGTTGACTCCCTTTTACAATCTCCACCCGCATCACTCAAATTGACTAATGGACTAAGTAAAGTATACTTTGATTGTGTATTTAACAATTTGAATTTCATCCAATTCATGTTCAACATATCCTCGACGATCCCAAATACTAAAAAAATCCAAAAGGATAAAATACTAATCTCGATTCTGTTCAAACAAATTTCTTTTTTCAAAAATGATGAAAAATTGATCAAAGTATCAATGAAGAATAATTTGAATGCAAGAAACGTCAAGTTTAAAAAGTTGTTTGAAATGATATTCAAAAGCATTAGTGAAATGGAAAGAAACTCAAAAGACGAATTGATAAACCTTGATGGAGAAGGACACTTGTTAGTGAAGTTGAATTATGATTTTCTAATCAGTTCAAACTTACTTGTAGAGATGATGCGGCGGATCACAAAATGCTTCATTCAATATTTCAGTGAAAACTAAAAAGAAACTGAAGGAAGGAAGGAAGGAAGGAAAGAAATCATATAAAGATGTATATTTTCATTTCAACCATGTTTTTGTCCTTGTCTTCAGTTATGTAAACCCTTCCAATACACGCAAAGCCTTCTCCATCCTCTTTAATCCAGTATCGTACCTTTCCTGATCCAAAACCATGTCACTACTCAATCGACTCAAACTATCAATAATCTTTTCAATTAATTGTTTTTCTCGAATGGGGATATTCAAACTATCAAATTCTTCACCAATAATTGTTCCATTCATGCTTTCGAGTAATGAAATCAATGTGCTATAACTAAATGGTTTCAAATCCCCATTTGTTCCAATTGTTGATTTCCTCTTCTTTTTAGACTTTTGTGTATTTGATCTAGTGGGTCTTCTTATCGATTTCTTGACTGGTTTGGCTCGCGAAGGATGTTGGATGGGCTCTTCGATATCATAGTAGTCATCATTATTTAAATCAATTGATGGATTCGCTAATGCATCAACATTGCGCAATGTCCCTTGAAGTGTCTCCTCCCTTTTATGACCAATTCGTTCTTTTTCTTTTTCTAGTTGTTGTTGTTGTTGTTGTTGTTGTTGTTGTTGAATAGTAGCAGAGATTCGTCTAGCACGACGCAATTTATCCTCAGATGGACGTGGCGGCAACTTGGAACTAGACCCAGATGTCCTACTCGACAACGAGGCATTACTACCTTCATCAACATTAATGCTTTTATTCACACCTTTACCTTCATCTGTCAATTCAGATAACAATGGATGCAGATTCGTGGAAGAAGTCGTTGCGTTATCCTGATGCACAATCATTGTCTCGTCAATAGTTCTAGTAATATCACCTTCGTCACTATCACCTGTTACGTCTATTTCTTTTTCTTCAGTGACAAGAGGTGTTTTCACTTCACAATTCAATGACAGGATAGACGATGCATCATACATCAACTTATCCAAGTCGTCACTGATTTGAGTCGACCTTCTCTTCGATGCAAGATCAATACGTTTGCCCAGAGTTGGACTAATGCTCTTGCTATTACTGAATCCAATACCTGGTCCCGCAATTGAATGCGGTCTACGTGGTGATCTGGCAGGTATGGCGCCTTCAATACTAGTTTGGAAACTTTTATCAGGGTTGACAAGAGTAAGACGATTTGCTGTTTTGCTTGAAGTTGGTAATTTTCCCATATTAATTGAACTCTGCTCTTCCTCTTCCTCGTAGTCCTCTTCTTCATCATCATACTCTTCTTCTTCTTCTTCTTCCTCTTCTTCTTCTTCTCCTCCTTCTCTCTTATGTTCTTGATTTTCAGTATGTAGCGAGGTCACAGAAAGCGGCGGCTCAAGATATTCCTCACCTGTATACTCCTTAGCAATTACAGCTTTCTCATTTGAGCTCAGTTCCTGTTCATTGCCAGAATAGGAGTTGTTTTCAGATTCAAAAACGCGTTTGATCTTGGTTGAATCGGACCTTTGTACTGTCATAGTAACTGCCTTTTCATCTTCTATTCTCCCACTGTATTGGCTCAAATTACTTATAACTGAAATCCTCTTAAGTTTTGAGCTTGATGTGGTTCGAGCTTTGGAACGTCTCACCAGTTTGTCTCCGCCTGGTTGCTTTGAAGCTGCATTAATTTGTCTTTCGCTTTCTTCATGTGATAAATCGGGCAAGATAGATTGTGACTCAGATGCAGATTGAGAGTCTTTTTGATGCTTTTTGGTACATGACTGCTGTAGGAGATCTTCAGTTAATGCCTGCTGAGCTATTGCCTCATCAGAGGAGAAGGAAGGCGGCGACGGCTCATCAATAGGGTTTTCCGTTAAACCCTGATTTTGGTCTATAGGCTCAAAATCGCTTTCAGCAGCGGGAACAGCTGGAGTCAACTGTGATGGTGCAAAATCACTTTCAGCAGCGGGAACAGCTGGAGTCAACTGTGATGGTGCAAAATCGCTTTCAGCAGCGGGAACAGCTGGAGTCAACTGTGGTGGTGCATTTGGCGATCTGTTAGTCGAAGTGGTAGCAACTGAGTCCAAGTCCATTTCGGGCCTCGTAATTGGAGAGGGGGCACAATTGGAACTCGAACTGGAATGGAATGTCGTGAACTCAGACATCAATTAAAGCTTCAAGATATAGACAAACAGTGGGGGGGGGGTTGATATTTGACCCTTTGACCTGCTTATTTCAGGGAAAAAGATTACTGCGGGATAGTGGAAAAAATAATACGCCTTGTGCCTTGCTATCTTACCTCTTTTGTTCGCTTACAATAGCTGCTAAGGTGGTGGTTGATACGATACCAGCTAAGTGATAATGGTTAATAAAGCCTTCATATTTAAATGTTTTGAATTGTTCCTATTTAGGAAATCATATGAAATGCATTGTTTTTGTTTTTTTTTTGTTTTTTGTTAGCGTATCACGTGCTTACTTTATAAAAAGAAAATGAACATTCTGCGATGAGGTATCACGTGATTAATATATATACGAAGGGAGTTAAAATGAAATGGAGTGTCACGTGGTTGATATATATATATACAAAGGGGATTGAGACGAGATGGTGTATCACGTGATCTACAGTATACGAAGAGGCACCCGAGACGACTCGATGAGCAAAGCAAGTCTTTGTTGAGAGTGAGAGTAGAGAGAGGAGAAGGGATTGGTGTTACTCGATAAGCGACACTATCGAGCAGCGACACTATCGAGCAGCGACACTATCGAGCAGCGACACTATCGAGCAGCGACACTATCGAGCAGCGACACTATCGAGCAGCGACACTATCGAGCACAGCGAGATAGTGGAGCAGTACTGACTAGCTTGTTATAACACTGGGGAACAAAGCGAGCTAGTGTTGCAGTACTGACTAGCTAGTGTTGCCATACTGACTAGCTAGTGTTGCCATACTGACTATCTTGTTATAACACTATCTCGCTCTGCTCGATAGTGTTTCAGTACTGACTATCTTGTTATAACACTATCTCGCTCTGCTCGATAGTGTTTCAGTACTGACTATCTTGTTATAACACTATCTCGCTCTGCTCGATAGTGGAGCAGTACTGACTATCTTGTTATAACACTATCTCGCTCTGCTCGATAGTGGAGCAGTACTGACTATCTTGTTATAACACTATCTCGCTCTGCTCGATAGTGTTGAAGTACTGACTAGCTTGTTACAATACTATCTCGCTCTGCTCGATAGTGCAAGAGCTCTCTCCGCAATTCAAGGCGTGATGATCATCTCAAAATTAAGCGCCGAAAAATTTTCTAGTTGCGAAAAGGTCAGTTAATTTTAGTTAAATATCACCAGTTTATTAGGAACCCGCTAAATTTGTAAGATTATATACATTGTCCAGCTTTCTCTTATACAGTTTATACAGTATGAGCACAAACAGTGAGTTTATAGAATTAATAACTCCCAAGAATTTGGGTATCATCTCTGATGCCAAATTCTCTCGTAATCAACAAGACCAATTATTAGTCTCGACATGGTGTAATAGGATTCTATTATACAATTGTAAATCATTTATTAATTATCCTCACCAAGAGCCTACAACACATCCGATATATACTTTTGACACTGCAGAAACCCCCTTATGTTTGTTATATCCCGGAAACTCCAATTCTCCTATAGTTGGCTCCCTAGATGGGTCTATTCGTGAGTTGGATTTCGAAAATATGAAATTGGGTAGTAATTTTGGTAAGGAGTTGGTGGATGATAGCTGCCACATCAACGGGATCAACAATATATGTCAAGGGTCTAATCACACAGTAATTGCCAGCTCATTCAATAAGGAACTACAAGCATTGGATCAGCGACAACAGAAACCAATAGCTGTTTACAAAAACAAGCAAAAGATTCTAACCATGGATTCAAATGACAAGTACTTGATATTGGGATTGGCGGGGAATAAAATCGAAATATATAATCTTCTGGACTTATCAAAGCCAGTGGAAACAAGAGATGTTGGTTTGAGATTCCAATTTCAAGATATAAAGGCATTCCCTAACCAGGAAGGATTTGCAATTGCAACTATTGATGCAAGAGTTTCAGTAGAGTTCTTTTCCCCCTCTCGAGATGTTCAAGATTCAAAAAGGTTCATATTCAAGAGCCATCGACATTACGATAAGACTTTAGAAATAGAAACAGTTTACCCCATAAACAGCCTATCCTATGACAAAACACGAGAAATGCTAATAACAGGTGGTTCAGATGGATATGTATGTTTGTGGGATATTGCAAAAAGAAAAAGAATGAAACAGTTTAAACAATTCCAAACTAGGGACTCGCAGTGCATTGAAAGTGTTGCCAAGTTGGATGTGAGTTTTGATGATGATTTATTAGTCGTTGCTACTAGCGATGATTCATTTGTTAGGCGAAGAAGCTTATCTGAAGATATTTATGCAAGACATTCAAGTCGAGTCTATTTGAAGCAATTGAGAGAATCAGAAAACAGAAACCCAACACTATCGAGCTACTAAGTGTGGCAACACTGACCAACACCATCGAGCTACTAACTGTTGCAACACTATCGAATAACAAACAGAAACCATTCCCCGTGTGTAGAAACAGAAACCATCCAAAACAAATAAATACACGAGCAAGAAGAGACTCATTTTAAATAGATACAATAACACAGCCGAAATGGTATTTCGGCTGTGTATACTCTCTGCTACTGATCCACTCTTCTTCTCTTCCCCCTTCCCCAGATTTATCATCATCAGTAAGGAATGATTTTGGTTTAGGTTGGGTGGTCGGTGTTTTTTCCTAAAAAGGAAATCGTACCGGCTCATCGCATAGAATATGAAAAATATTTCATTAGTAGAACCTCCAACGATGAAGGAACAATTCTTTAGAAGAAAGGGTGGTGTAGGTGGCTAGCAGAGAGCATCATTATCATTGAGAGATTCAGGAAAAAGAGACCCATTCTATACTTTGATCCAAGTTCCTTACTTTTCTCCCTTTTTCACTAGTTTGTTTTCTTAACAAGAATGTCATTAGCATCAGATGAGTTTAATGAAAAGACAAGGAATTATCTAGCATGGGCAAAAGACAATGCTATCGATATTAGTCTGAAAATAACCATTCATGACTATACTTTGCAAGACCAGGGTCGCGGAGTCATTGCATTGGAAGATATCCTGGAAGGTGAAGTAATAGCTACAATACCGAAATCGATTTTACTCAATGTCACTCAAAACTCCCTCATTACCAAATATCCTCATTTGCAATATAAGCTTTTACATTTAGACCACTGGGATGCCCTTATTATAATACTTTTGTATGAACTTCAGTGTGAAATCGAGAGCAAATGGAAGGCATATTTACAAGTATTGCCAAGACAGAATTTCAATCAACTCATATTCTGGTCCGATGATGAGCTTAATCTGTTACAACCTTCTTTTATATTAGACCGTGTAGGCAAAGATTCAGCAATGAAGATGTTTGAACGAATATCAAAGGTTATTAATGAATTGGGGATTAAGGAATTGGAGAATGTTTGTTTTGAAAAGTATAATGTAGTTGCTACACTAATCATGTCGTATTCATTTGATGTGGAGACAACTGAAGAGGAAGAGGCAAAAATAGAGGAAAAATTACTAGGTGGTAGAACTGGTGAAGAGAAGGAAGAAGAGGAAATGGATAAAGATGATGAAGAGAAGGAAGAAGAAGAAATGGATAAAGATGTTGAAGAGATGGAGCAAGTAGCAATAATATCAGATGGGTACATTAAATCAATGGTTCCATTTGCAGATGTATTGAACGCAGATACTAACTACAATAACGCCATTGTTTCCGACTCCGATGACAATTTAATCATCACGACGATAAAACCGATCCGAAAAGGGGACCAGGTATACAATACTTACTCGGAGCACCCGAATTGCGAGATATTACGAAGATATGGCTATGTCGAATTGGAAGGATCTAAATTTGACTTTGGTGAGATCCCATTGTCCACCATTAAACAATTTTTTGTACAAAAATATAGCATTTCAGAGAAGGACCTTAACTCACTAGTGGTTTGCATTAGCGTCATTTCTTCTCAAGAGCGGATGGATGAACATTCCGAAGATGGCACATTTGACATTGTGATTGAATCATATGACTGTTTCAAAAGCGGAGAAGTAATAATAGAGCTTATACTCTTTCTCCAGCTCCTCACTACATTTCTTTTACTTGATGAAACAAAAGTCGAGCCCAGTATAGTTCGTAAAGTGTATCAACTAATTGGATCGGAAAAAGTAACTCATGAAATGGTTGAAAATCTTGGTGAGATTATCAGCCTGAGACTAGAGGAGTACCCAGACTTTGCGTCAGAAGCATTTGAAACGAATATTAGTAAGCTAAATAGAGAAACCATGGCGAAAATCGCATTGAAATCAGAGTATCAATCACTTGCGCTATGTAAAGAAGATATCAAAGGCAATATTGAAAAGACATTGGGTGCACCAATCAAGATCATTAGTGACGAAAAATTCATCCGTGCAATAAAGAAGAAAAGACAGCCACCAGAGGATACTCTGGCAATGAAGAAACAGAAGAAGAACAGTTAGTTGAGAGAGAGAGCTGTAGAGAGGTGGTGGAGAATGGTTGAGAGGTGGTGGAGAATGGTGGAGAGGTGGTGAAGAACGGTAGAGAGGTGGTGAAAAGCTGTAGAGAGGTGGTGGACAATGTCTACTCGATATTGTCAGTGGCAGCTAGTGTTGCTAGTGTCGGTGTAGTCAGTGTGCTCCACTATCTCGCTCTGCTCGATAGTGTCTCTAGTGTCAGTGGCAGCTAGTGTGCACCACTATCTCGCTCTGCTCGATAGTGGAGTATACTGACTAATGACACTATGGACAGCTAGTGGTAGCATCTCGCTCTGCTCAATAGTGTCGATAGTGTCGGTGGCTAAGTGCTGCTCCACTATCTCGCTCCGCTCGATAGTATCAGTGAACAGAGTGGCTCCACTATCTCGCTCCGCTCGATAGTGTCGATAGTGTCGATAGTGAACTAAACACTGCAACGTGCCAGCTCATTGGCGAGCTCATCGGCTGAAAAAAAAAAGTGAAAAATTCTTCAAGCTCATTGAACATTAAAGAAAAATCTAGAAAGCTAAGGATATCACTCTCTTTATTGTAGATTTGCAAATAGTAAGACTTCAATTGGGGTTTATAGTCAAGAATGTCACAGGGTACTTTATATGTTTTACCAACTTCTCCAAGATCATTTATCTTGGAGGATCTTGTAAAGTATTACAAGTTAGATATTAAAATCAGTGATGAAAAAGATGAGAGATACCAACATTACTTCCCATTGGGCAAGACCCCAGCTTTTATTGGCGCTAAAGGGTATGCATTAACCGAGGTTATCGCTATTGCTAGATATCTCTTCTCATTGGTTCCAGCCGACCAAGTTAAGGGTGTTTTGGGTAAGAATGGTGCACAATATGCATCAATTTTACAATGGGAATCATTGATCAACCAAGAATGGATAGGTGCTTGGGTTCCAACTTTTTACTTAGCTGTTGGTAAAGCTCCATTTAACAAAAAAGTCAATGACGAGAATTTGGCCAAATTGAACACCATTGGTGGAATTTTAGAGACTAGATTACACGATTATACATTCTTAGTTGGTGAAAGAATCACTTTTGCTGATTTATTTGCAGTTGCTGCTATTTCAGTAGCATTAAAGACTACTTTGGGTGCCCCATTTTTAGCCAAATTTCCAAACATCAATAGATGGTTCAAGACTGTTTCTCAGTCACCCTTTTGGAATGGTAGATTTGAAGGATTTGAAGCCGTTAAAGAACCATTGACTTTTACTCCACCAAAGAAGGAGAAGAAGAAGGAAACCAATGCTGCTGCTGCTGCTGATGCTGCTCCAAAAGCCCCAAAAGCCAAAGCTGCTGATGCTGCCGATGAAGCCGGCGATGAGCCAGCCCCATCAGCTCCAAAACCAAAACATCCATTAGAAGCTTTGGGTAAGCCTAAGAACCCATTGGATGAATGGAAGAGAGTATACTCCAATGAGGAAACCAGAGAAGTTGCCATCCCATGGTTCTGGAAAAACCAATACGACGCAGAAGATTGGTCATTATGGAAGGTTGACTACAAGTACAATGATGAATTGACATTGACTTTTATGTCAAATAACTTGATTGGTGGGTTCTTCAACAGATTATCTGCTTCAACCAAATACATGTTTGGTTGTTTAGTCGTTTATGGGGAGAACAACAATAACGGTATCACAGGTGCTTTCTTGGTCAGAGGTCAAGATTACGTTCCTGCATTCGATGTTGCTCCAGATTGGGAATCTTACGAATTTACCAAATTGGACGCATCGAAACCCGAAGATAAAGAATTCATCGAGAATATGTTTGCATGGGACAAACCAGTCGAAGTCAATGGTGAAAAGAGGGTAATCAGTGATGGTAAAGTGTTCAAATAAGTGGATTTTGCGACACTAGCGACACTATAGAGCAGAGCGATATAGTGGTGCAACACCGACTGTCAGCGACACTAGCTGCCATCGACACTAGCTGCCACTGACACTGACAACTTTAGATTTAATAGTTAGAGCTTAGAATAAAGAGCGATATCAATCAATAAACAAGTATCCCTATCCCTCACATTAAATTATTATATACAAGAACCTTTCAGAACACTATCGAGCGACACAATCGAGCACACTAGCTGCAACTGACATTATCGAGTAGACATTGTCCACCACCTCTCTACCGTTCTTCACCACCTCTCTACAGCTCTCTCTCCTAGTCATGTCCACCAGCTCTCTACAGCTCTCTCTTTGTCATTTCCACCACCTCTCTACCGTTCTCTCTCTCCGAGGTTTGAGAGTAGTCAGTGTGCTCTACTATCTCGCTTTGCTCGATAGTGTCGGTCAGTGTGCTCTACTATCTCGCTTTGCTCGATAGTGTCGGTCAGTGTCTAGTCATGAACTTTCCCTCTTAATTTAGGATACAATCTAGAAGCATGATAATTAATAGTACTGATCTGCTCCTTAGCAGGTTTGTAAGTTTCCATACATTTCTTCAAGTCTTGTTCAAACCCATGACACACACTATTACCTTCACCGTTCGATGCCCAACAATTAAGTAATGAAGACATGAATACAAAACATTGATTTGTTTGTTTCGCAAGAACGGGACGACGCACTTTTAATCGCGGTAAGGGAGGTAGATTCTTGGGAGGAGGTCCTACTTTCTTATACGCCATGGTTACGGTGCTAACTGCTGTGGCTGTAGCGTGTCAAGACAGGTACTAAGTGGTTGAAGTTGAGTTCCAAGGCCTGCCTGGTTGAATTCCTTTGAAAAAAATTTAGAGATGAATCGATGCTACCAGATGTATTTCTTCAATGACAGAGATGCACTATATAAGAATATGTAGATTAACACCATCGAGCAAAGCGAAATAGTGCTGTAACGGGCTATTGCAACAAGTTACTAAGCGTTGATCCACTATCGAGCGAAGCGAGATAGTGTCGCTTCGCTCGGTAGTGTTGTACCGGGCTATCGCAACAAGTTACTAAGCGTTGATCCACTATCAAGCAAAGCGAGATAGTGTCAGTTAGTGTGCTCCACTATCTCGCTTCGCTCGATAGTATCGCCCGATAGTATCGCCCAACAGTGGCGCATTACTCTATCAAGTCCTCTCCAATCACAGCAAAGTCAACTTTTTTAGCACCTCGTCTCAATTGTCTCTCATCTCCTTCGCTTTGTCCCCGTTTAATCCAATAAATTCTCTTGAAACAAGAATCTGTAAATGGCGAATAAACAACAGCCTGTTTTTGCTTATATTTCGATTTCAACAAGGGTAGCAGAATACTCAGGTTTAAGCTCAGTATTGCTGCTGCTGCTGCTGCCAGTGAACTTATCGTACGTTTATTTATCTTGAAATACCGCCAAAGTCTAAATTGAATAGTATGCCCAATATTTTTCAATAAAGTCTTCATGAATTTAGTGACGTCTCTTGTGTGATCGTATTTGATCTTGAATAAAATATTAATATAATCTTCAAGGTTGATTAGGAATAGTTTATACAAATGGGTGATCAAAGTACGCTCTCGACGTTTGGTCAAGGGTAATATGAAGTATAAGGGAAGAATACTAAAGCTTTTCCAAATGAAAATAGTACCTGGTAGCTTATCCTTGATCTCACACAAGATATATTGATTCGACTTGATTGCGTCTTGATGGAATGTCTGATTTGTCGACATTAGTACAATATTTGATGATTCAATAGTCGCCTTAATTTCATCAGTTAGAAGTTTCTTCATAATCCGAATCTCTTGTTCTATTCGATTGGTTATTTGATGGTTATTCAATTTCAACCGTCTGTAGCTATAACAGTTTTTGATCGGTATATATTGTCTTGGTAATCCCAAGTTGTCACTGAGATATTGATGTGTTGCCTTGTGGGTGTATTTCACCCCTGTCTTGGTCTCGAGAGTTGAATAAACCCCCCCTCCTTTACCTCTTCTGCTCCCTTCGTCATCATCGTCGTCATTATTATATTCATCATGACGGTTGAAATCCCGATTTTCATAATCATAAAGATCTTTAAGTGGAGTAACCTTGTTGGGATCAACATTGATACATGCATCTTTCTCAGCAAAGTTGAAATCGGTTTTTTTCAAATGTATCTTGTGGTCAAAGTGGGGCAAATCTTGAATAAACTCTCTTGGATATACTCCTGTTTCCATATTACTTCTCAATGGCATTCCAAGGCAGCTTCGGTCGAATCCAACTACATTATAGGCATATTTCATTTTATCGTGTATCAATTCGTAAATGGTACTCTCGGGTTTAAATTTATCAGTTTCATTTCTTCTCAACTGTTTAAATTTCGACAGTATTCCTCGGAGATGTTGACTCAAAAGTATTAGGTCGTTATTATAATCGAAAAAGAACCTTTTCAAGAACTTTTGATGCATTTGTGGATTTGAATCTAGCTTATTTAACTTTGCGTAGATTTCATCGACTTTTGCCATATCTTTGGGGTTGAATAGGTCTAGACTGTCTGGAATCAGACAAAGTATTTTTTTGGAGTTTACAAAGTGTGGATTTTCAAGGGACATAAACGGACCGTCGCCATCTAAACCGATTTGAAAAATCAAATCCTCCAAGGACATTTGATGTAGACTTTCGGACATTTCTTTTATGTACTGTTGTATGAATTGCTGTTGCTGTTGCTGTAGTTGCATTATATGTTTTTGTTGTTTTTGTCGTTGCTGCTGCTTTTTCTTCTGCTGCTGTATTGGATTGCTCTTCTTTTTTGAAGTGGACTCCTTGAAAAGATCTCGTTCTTGCACTGGTGCCGCCAGTTCCAATTCCTGTTTCTGCGTCTTTTCGAGTTCCAGTTCTTGCCCCTGAGTCTGTTCCTGAATCTGCTCGCGCTCGCCCTCTTGTCTTGCCTTCTGGGCCAGCTCAAGCTCGCCCTCGTCCTCTTGTCTTGCCTTCTGAGTCAGCTCGAGCTCAAGCTCGCACTCGCCCTCTTGTCTTGCCTTCTGAGTCAGTTCAAGCTCAAGCTCGCCCTCGCACTCGCCCTCTTGTCTTGCCTTCTGAGTCAGCTCGAGCTCGCGCTCTTGCCTTTGCTTCTTTTCCTTTCCCCCTCCTTGCTTTTGCTGCTTTTTCTCTTCAAGGTCTACCTTTTTCTCTGGATTTTTCTCATCTTCAGATTCATTTATATTTCCCTTTTGCAAATTCAAACTCAAATCCTTCAACATCTGCTTTGACTTTTCGTCTTTCCAAACGGCTCTGGAGCAATGAAAATGGCGTAGCCTCAAGTTTCTAAAACATGTATCTGCAAGCAATAGACCTGTCCTCTGAGTTAGTCTCAACATCTTTTGATTGGACAATCTTTAACCGTATTGTCGAATAACCACTCAACAACAACAAAAAAAAAAACCCTCTGTAAAAGCCAATACAAGAAGATACTTCTCTTTACTATAATCTCAACCTCTTCTCAAAGCAAACTCCTCTTCTCTTGTATTCTCTTTATCAACTTTTGGGCCTTTTCAATATCATTCGATAAGAATTTGCTTCATCAGCTTTCGTTGGTTTGATTTGTTAGGCAGGTGTTTATATGCAGGAATTTTTTTAATTAGTCTAATGCGCCGTATATGATGCGGCGCGTATATATATATTTGGTTGATAGTGGCAGGGGATGGGGCAGTGGCAGGGGGCAGGAGGCAGGAGGCAGGGGGGTGGCTACACTATCGAGCAAAGCGAGATAGTGGAGTAGCATGTGAGCCAAGTATATTTGGTTATAGATGTCTCTTTCTCTCTATTTTTTTACTGTCGGTGTAGTCAGCACTGACTACTGGGGCAGCACGGTTGGATTTGCAATGCTGTATAGGGTTTGATTAGAGAGGTATTTAGAGTGGATAAGTTATATAGGAGCCGATAAGTTGGTATGAGTTTTGGGGAGGTTGAGCCGTAGGGTTAACTTGACGGGGTTTAAACTAAATACGACACTAACTGTCACCGACACTAACTGCCACCGACACTAACTGTCAGCGACACTAGCTGCCACCGACACTAGCTGCCACCGACACTGACACTATGCTCGATGGTGGAGCAGCTACCACCAGCACTGCTACTGCTAACTACTATTTCTTTTATTAAAAAATGTATACGAGATGGGAATAGGATTTTCACCTAAAAGACATCTCTAGATGGGAATAGGATTTTCACTTAAAAGACATCTCTAGATGGGAATAGAAGGTTCTCATGTAGATATCCCCGTACGATAAAGTTCAAGTGTCGCGCATACGGATTGAGAAGCTAAGGGATCCTTTTACATTGACAGAGTATTAATTTGGTTTGTTTTGATACCAAATATTTGAAACTCATAGATGTACACTATCGAGCGCGAATGAAGCGAGGTAGTGGAGCAGTGCCTTAGCAACACTAGCGAGCGAAGCGAGGTAGTGAAGCAGTACTTACTAGATGAGCGACACACGGGTTTGATTCCATCTATAAACCTCTATCTATAAACGTCTATCAATAGAAACCAGCTTATTTGGAACACCATCTCGCTCTGCTCGATGGTGAGGATAATTTATTATGTAATTTTCAGACAGCTATAGAGATTAGTATCATGATTATACAATATTTTATGTAATCACATACAATACCTAATCGATATAGTAATCGATTTTACCCTGGTAATTTGGTGATTCGCCATCTTTCCTATAGCACTACTCCACCATCGACACTATCGAGCAAAGCGTGATAGTGTTGATGAGAGCTAATGTGCTCCACTATCGAGCAGAGCGAGATAGTGTTGATAAGATGAGAGCTGGTGTGCTCCACTATCGAGCAGAGCGAGATAGTGTTGATGAGAGCTAGCGTTGATGAGAGCTAGCCAGTGTTGCTCCACTATCGACACTATCGAGCGAAGCGAGATAGTGTCGTGTCGTGTCGTATCACGTGACGTATTTATACTATTTATAAACTTCTCACAGGGTGAAAAAATTTTCACATTCTTTACAACTTTCTTCTTCACATCTCATCGGGTTTGATGTTATTCAAATATGGATGAGAGAATTATGAAGTTTAAAGAGTAAGGATTATTTTTCAAACTTCATAATTGAACCAATTTCCACTTTTCGGATTCTCTTGTATAAGGAAATTATGATGTTAAATTTTATGTGACGACAAGAATCGCTGTGCACCAGTCTGAGTACTCAACTGCATGACAGATTATCGATATACCCAAATTTCTGATTCAATTTAATATCTATTTCCTTTGCAATGAGAAGGTGATTTTTAGTTGTTAACACTATCGAGCGAAGCGAGATAGTGTTGTAAGAGATAGTGTTGTATGAGCTAGTGTTGTATGAGATAGTGTTGTATGAGCTAGTGTTGTAAGAGATAGTGTAACAAGCTAGTGTTGTAACAACCTAGTCAGTGTTGTAACAAGCTAGTGTTGATGAGAGCTAGTTGTAACAAGCTAGTGTTGAGAGCTAGTCATTGTTGCTCCACTATCTCGCTCTGCTCAATAGTGTTATCTCGGTCTGCTCGATAGTGTCGATATAGTAAGAAGTAAATTCTCTCCCTTTGAGTTTAATCGCGTGAAAAAGAATTACGCATCAAAGAATTACGCATCATAGAATTACGCATCATAGAATTGCGCATAAACCTAAAGTATTAGAGTAAAGGGGTGAAACCATTTTTAGTGCCTCTTTAACTAAATCATACTTAACAACCTTCCCTCCCTAACCACTTATCTCCCCATAGAAACATGTGCAAATATCGCTTGATTTTATTAGAAACAAATGCAAATTCTAAACACATGCTATGACATTTCTAAACATATGCTATGACGTTTCTAAACACATGCTATGACGCTTCTAAACATATGCAGTTACGCTTCTTCTGTTTAACGTTTCTAAAGATCCTCCTTCCTCCTTCCTCCTTCCTCCTTCTTCCTTCCTCCTTCCCCCCTTTGCAGAAAAGACGCGTTTTGTAAAACATTTCTCATTTGACCTGAAAAGTAAAGTGAAAAATATTTCATAAGCGAAAAAAAAAAATAGGACGCGGTTTGGCGCCCTTGCACCAAAATATTTATCATTAGGCGCATAAACAATCAAACGCGGAGGGCCCCATAATTCAATGATTTTATTAATTGGCAAGGAAGGGGGATGAAGGAAATCGACTAAAAAGGGTTAATTTCTGAAACCCCTTTGATTATTTATTTTTTTTTTATCGCGCGAGAGATTTAGATAAACTTTAATGAGGCTTTGTCAAAGGGGGAGCATGAGGTCTAGCCATAAGTTCCCAAGCCCCTAAAGCTCCGAGTTTATTGGATTTAGTGCGACAAAATAGGAGTATCAAAAATTAGTTAAAACAAAAGGGGGTAGAAGGTAGGAAGGCCACAGAAACAAATGCAGATGCAGTACCATTCTGAAACAATAATGAATCAAGTAGATGAATTTTAATCTCGGTTTAGTGATTCGACTATATAACTTTTATTTAGGCGCTACCTGAACTTTCAAGATGCTACCAAGATGCTACCCAAAACTACCCAAAACTACCATAAAACTACCAATATGCTACCAATATTAGCAATCGCGCTACCAACGCTGGCTGATTTCCAAATCGTATTAGTCCATCCACATCAGCATCATTAGTCAATAGGGCTCCACTATCGAGCATTTATGTGTTGTATCGATGGAGAATCGAGGTCACGAATTGAGGTACACGAATTGGGGTTCACGAATTGAGCTGGCTAATGGAGAATTGAGGTCACGAATTGAGGATCACCAATCGAGGTACACCAATCGAGGATCACGAATTGAGGATCACGAATCGAGGATCACCAATCGAGGATCACCAATCGAGGATCACCAATCGAGGTAGACGGAAAATATTTTATCCCTTATGCTGGATCTTGGTGGCTAGTGATTTCTCACCAGTAGTAAGTTGCTGTCTACATAGCTTTACATACCAAGATCTACTCCCAAGAGAATTTAGAATTTTGAGATCTGCTACAAAAACCTGACCCATTTACTTCAAGATACATCAACAAACATAAAAGCTAATCATTTTTACCCAATTGGGCAATCGGTGAAGTGTTTGCGTGTTACAAGATTGAAGCCAGGAAGGATTGAAAATACACAAAACAAAACAATTTAACCCACGGTCATCACTAGTTAGTACCATCACGCTAGCTGGCTAGTTTCTCCTAATTGCCAATAGCCAATTGCCAATAGCTAAAAGAGCTGGCTGGCTCTCCCTCCTTTAATCCATCACGTGACCTTGACTATACGCGGAAAAAAAAAATAAGGCCACATGACACAAAACCAAAAAAATGAAAAACTTTTTTAAATTAAAAATTGCAAAAAAAGAACTTTACAATTTAAGCAGTGGAAGAATAAATAGCTACAATGACAAAGGCGAAGCTTAAGAAAGGGCAAAACTAGGATGTTTTCGTTTCGAAGGAGTCGAAAATAAGTTACATTCTCGTTTTTTTATTTTTTTGTTTTTTTTTAAAAAAGTCCAGGGAAACAAACTTATGCGTCCTTTGTATCATTCGATGCAATAATTGAATTAAAATAATAGTATCAATAATAATAATAATAGTCGCCCCTTTGTGGAAAAGCCTGTGTGCAACTAAAAAGTCAAAGGTTAAAATCGTGAAGAGCTGGCTAGGCATTAGAGCTTAGCCCTTTTATTAAGCTATACTTTATTTTTTTCGTTGTTTGTTATTCTTTTTTTGCCTATAGAAAACTGGAATCTATATAAACACGGGTTGGGTTCTTATTTATCTATATATACCACAGGGATTCCCAACCAAAGTTGAGTCATCTTCAAATCTTATTTCAAAAAAACCTTCATCATCTTTGTTGCACATCAAAAGCATCCAACTATTGTTTCAAATTAAAAACCAAAAACCAAAAAGAAAAAGAAAATGGTTTCTTCACTTGATTTGCAAGCATTGAACATATTTCTTAGCCGCCCAATTACTCACGATATGATCCACAAGTTGGTTGTGGCTACTTTACAAGTTATTCCTTGTAAAGATACCAAATCTCAAACTTATACAACGACAAATAACACGGTAAAACAGTTACCTTCATTAATGACTTTTTTATCGAAATTGATCAAGTATACAAATGTCTATACTGGAACATTAATGGCCACTCTTAGCTATTTACAAAAATTAAAAGACAGGTTGCCCAAGAATGCCCAGGGTTTACCATGTACCAGACACAGAATCTTATTGAGCTGCTTAATCTTATCAAGTAAATTTCATAATGATTCAAGTCCCAAGAACAAACACTGGGCGAAATACACCGATGGGTTATTCAACGTTAAGGATATTAACCTTATGGAGAGACAGTTGATTTATTTACTAAATTGGGATTTAAGAGTTGATAACAAGGAGATGTGTCAAGCATTAGGATCATTCTTGGAGCCAATAAAAGCACAAATTATTAAGGCAGAGAAGATTAAGCTTTGGAGAGCACAACAACAGCAGCAGCAGCAGCAACAACAACAACAAAAACAATCCCAATCCCATGTGCAATATCCAATTCACTATAGACAAGATTCAACAAGTTCAATCTCTTCACTATCATCTACAAATTCAATGGATTCAATATACAGTCAAGGCTCATCAATATCCTCAGCAACATCAACGAATTCTATAATTCCAATAGTTGCGGAAACCAAACCAACTCCCGCCACAAGAATTGATGTGGTGGATCCAATAATTGAGCTCACTGCAATAAAGGAAGAAATTGAATTGAAGAACTTGTTGAAAAAGTTCAGTACTAGTACCATAAAAGGATAGCAAGATTGAATTACAAAATTTAATGACTAAAAAGTAGAGGGAAAGAGAATGTGAAATGCTGGACATCACCTTATTGGAATCTCACCATTTAGACAATACATGATTTATGATACCTTATAAAATTATTCAGTTCGTTACTTAAATTAAAAAAAAAAAAAAAATTAGGGGTGGGGTATATTTATAGATTTTAGAGTATAGACAAAAATGCCATTATAATATAAGCAGGTACACTCTCACTCACTCTGGTACATTCGATTCGAGCTGGCTCGATAATCCCAAAACGAGTTAATTCAAGATTGCAGATTGCAAATTGCAAATTGCAAATCAATAATTTCTTTTTCATTTTTTGATAATTTCTTTTTCATCCTTGATAATTTCTTTTTCCTTCTTTCCTTTTTTCTTAATGGTTAAACAACCTTTACGAATAGCTTATAAGACCAATTGAGAGGGTGCATATAATAATACTTTTCTTAAATAATTAATATTATATTACCTTTCAATTGGTTGTTGGTTCTTGATTGGTGATTTGGATAATCGTCAAAATGATCGAATTTGGTAGCGTTGATCACTAAACCCATACCCGTATGTTACTGTTTAAAAATAAGCCAATTTAGGCGGGGGGGGGAGGGGGGTTAAGGGAGGTTCCATCGGGCGAGGGTTCTGTTCGTCTAAACTGATCTGATGATTTCGTATTCTTCTGTCAACAGCCTCTTGTCTGTCTCCCGCCCCTCTGTAATTTTGCTACCAAGTATACATCATTGGTTAATACTAGGTATATCGATTATTATTCAAGCCCAACATATCCTCTAAAGGTAATGCATTGAACAAGTCGAATTCATTCATCGTATTCCAATCATTGGCAATGGTACTGACATTACCAAAACTCTCTCCATTGACTCCAAAATTTGGATTCTGGGCATTTATATTCGTTGTATCCCCATAAGTCATTGATTGCGATGTACAAGAAGGATTAAAGTACGAATGTATCGTGCTGTTTTGTGATGAGGGAAATCCCGTATCTACACTACTGTTTGAGTCGCCCCTAAGATTGCTGGCACCTGCAAAGTCCCCACTTAATGGTGCGCCAATCCCCACAATGTGCAGCATAGATGATTCATTTTTCATTTTTGTTGAAATCCACAAGTTGTCAATCTCATTATTATTCATAAACGCAGTATTCTCTATACTTGACACATTGGACTCTGAATTGGATATTGCATACCCATCACCAGTGTTAAACATCGATGACATACTATCATAAGAATCTTTTTTTGTTGGATTATCACTATTACTCACACTTGAACCCCCCACCTCGTTTGCAAGGTGAGAAGGCACTGAGTCAGATTCACTAGTACTCTTATTATTGCTATTATCCTTCCGTGGTGTTGCCTTGGTTTGCCTACTAGTACAGAAACTACTATCGAAATCTCCATCCTTGATAATCTTAGCCAACTTCTTATACTTTTTCAAACTATCTTCAGAAATCAAAACTATTTCATTCAATTGCTCATCATCGCATTCTAAAAAGGAAACCAAACCTTTTCTTGGTGATGCTCTGTAATATTCATCATTATGTACAACATTCTTTAATATGAATGAATGGGCCTTGGTAATCCTCCACGCGTAATAATACCTTTGACTTAGTCTCCTTAACCCTAAAAGACAAATCTCACTTATTCGTTCAAAAATCTTAACGAGTTTGGATAATTTGGCAAACCTCTTTAGATATGCTACATCGTCTCTCAATTTCTGATTGTGATTAGTTTCATCTTGTCTCATTAGTAATAAACTTGTCTTTAATCTTAATAAGATGGCAAAATTCGCCTGTGAGATTCTATGAATAGTTGCTTGAATAGTAGGCATCAACATTAAATCTGTGACTATACTGGTCTTGAAACTCTTACTATTTGAAAGTAGTTGAAAGATTGTGGGGAAAAATTCCCCATGATATGAACTAATCATCTTTTTGAAGTAGAACAAAGCTAATGATCTCGGTTTTTCATCATCAACATCAACATCGCCACTGCCACCACCACCACCACCACTATTATTGAGAATTTGGTTCTCATAATACAAAAATAAATGGAAAAAAATAACATTAAGAAACATCTTCATATCGATATAGCTTCTGCATTTGATCACTTTCAAAAAAGGATAGGCAAACTCATTTTTGTCAAATGGTTTAAGAAAGCCATCCATTGTTCCCAAATTATCATTCATAAACACTTCAAAATCACTAATGGCTCTTGACAATTTTCTCACTTCAACCAGTTTTCTCAAATCTAAGCAATCACTCAATATAACCATTAATCTCTCACGATACTCATTAAATAAAACAAACATCCCAATAACTTCCTTTTCCATTTCAGTATCTCTAATATTTTCCATCCTGGGCGACCCGTATTCGGGCAAGTGAGTATCATACATCCCATCATGTATAACCAATGGGTTTCCATACTGATATCCTTGCATCAAATCACAATATGTCATAAAATACCAAATCTTTCGACACAAATTTATCAGTCTTGAATCATCTTCTGGATCAAAGTATTCGCTACCGTCTCGATTGAGTCCAATCGCAATTGCCATTTGTATAGCTAACCCATTGTAAATTTGAGAATCACTTCCGTCTGCTCCATCACCATCCTCGGGCGAGAACGCCCTATACAATTTCATTAAAAAAGTACCCTGTAGTACAATCAACGAAGTTCGTCGATATAGATCAAATTGGTCAAGGCATACGGTTGCCATATCAATAAAGTTGTTCTCGATAGGGTTAGCTAACAAATACAGAAAATCTGATTGCGCAATCATCAGGTTCGCTTCACTAACTTCTTCATGAGGATCACCTCCATGACGATTGGATGATGCAAGTGAAATATAAGTGAATCTCAAAATGATCATCAACACAGCAAGGAATGCAAAATCTAATCTTTTCTCAATCTTTAAATCAAACGATAATTTTTCATCCTTGAATTCCTTGTTGCCCAATAACCTCTCAATTTCAGTAGTAAAACTCATTTCATCCAATATAGGCATATATGGGTATAAATGGTGAAAGAAGAAATCAACCGATTTCCAAATGACCTTTTGTTTTGGTAGAATCTTCTTTACTCGGTCAATCAAACACATTTCTTCTTCGATCTTGCCTTTCACTGTTCTTGTATTATGATGAGTAATAGAACAACTGTCCTTCTCATGAAAGTCATCTTTCCTTTTTATTCCCCTAGCTAAAGGACACTCCTCTCCTCCGACTTCTGGTCCAGCTTCGCCATCGCCATCGCCATCGCCATCGCCGTCCCCTTCCTCATCACTACACCCTCTTCTGAAATTCAGTTGTTTGAAATTCGTCCGTATATTCCCATACAACCTCAAATCATTATACCCATCACGATCAATGGCCTTTTCCCGAAAATCAATCTCATTAGAACTACACTGCTTTTTCCCATCTCCGCCTTCTCCGCTATCCCAGCAGCTTGCACCATCTGCACCTCCTGCACCATTAGATTGACCATGGCTGTTAAATGGTACAGCTACAGGACACATACTCCTACCTGCGCCACTACCAGGCAGTATTTTCAAATATCGCGGAGTCAGCTTAATTGCACGTTTGTGAGCCTGTCTCATTCGTTGCAAGTACTTCCAAACGTTGTGCAATGCAGGATCTTTCTTTAAAATAGATAGCCACGAAAACGGGCCATGGTTATATCGACGTGCAATATCTTGTATGTGAATCGAGGAATAACCACTATAGAAGTTGATATAGTCCGTTTGAGACTCATTATATGGATTTATTCCAATTAGTCCAGAACTGGTTGAGCTAGTAGCCGTTGCATCTCGATTGGTGTTCAATGGTGGATTATTGGATGGAGCAGCTTCTATCTGCTGCGGTGAAGCATTACCAGTTATCCCGCCACACCGAATACTCGATTCAAGTTCAGCTAATTTTGTCTTTAAGTATCCCAATTGTTCAAAAACAGTCCCAACACCATCACCAGCATCACCAGCATCACCAGCATCACCAGCATCACCAGCATCACCAGCATCACCAACATCATGAGAATTACCAGCATCACCAACATCATGAGAATTACCAGCATTTCCAGCATTTCCAGCATTTCCGGCATCACCAGCAACCTCGAGTCTTTGATTCAACTTAACCCTCAACCCCCTACCTTTCTTCTCCGCCTTTACAACTTTCTCAACTCTTTGCACACCAAACATATTACTCTGCAGTGCTTTGCTCCATACAGGCGTCTGATAAGAACACGATATACCAAGCTTACTGCACATGGAACATGGCTGATTCCTATTGCACTTTACTTTTCTTTGCTTGCAAGTAACACAGCTTAGAGAAACCCGGTGTCGTTTCTGCTTAGCCGGCGGCTCGCTCGACGCTTGAAATACAGAGTTCATGCTAATACGTACACCACCGCCCTATTGATATAGAGCTGCTATTCCGTGATACCTAGCTGATAAGAGATGGTGAATTGGAAAACTGGTCAACTTTTCATTTCTTTGATTTTCTTCTTTTTCCGGCGCGGAGGACGCGGCAGGAATTGTGGGGAGAGGGCGGGGGAGAGGGCGGAGTGGCTCGGTCGACTTTGGTACCACCATTTCCGGCGGGTCGGGCGTCAACTTCTACTTCAAAATTCATTATCAACAATACTAATACACTAACCAACTAAGAATACAGAATAAATAACAGTCTCTTTTAATAACAGTTCCTTTCAACGGTCTCAACGGTCTCAACAGTCTCAACAGTCTCAACAGTCTCAACAGTCTCAACAGTCTCAACAGTCTCAACAGTCTCAACAGTCTCAACAGTCTCAACAGTCCCTTTCAACAGTCTCAACAGTCCCTTTCAACAGTCTTTCAACAGTCTTTCTTTCTCTCTTTCTTTCTCTCTTCTTTCTCTCTTTCTTTCTCACTTTCTTTCTCTCTTTCTTTCTCTCTTATTGTCTTGAAGATGCAGCTTGAAACAAGTCATGGTCGAAATCACCATATATATTAAACAACTTGATCAAATCATCGGTACATGCAACAGGATCCAATACATCATCTTCGAGATTATTCAAGTTATTAAACACTTTACATCTACCTTCAAAAAATGACATGCCTGAACCACCACCTCCTCCTCCACCACCTTTGACTCCATTGCTATTAGGAGAAACACCTAAAAATGCCAATGATTCATCTCTAAATCTTTCCAAGTCCAAGTCACTAGGGTTAGTGGCAAATACATTCTCCATGCCATCGTCATCGTCGTCAGTTTCCTCTTTATTCTCTCCATCCCCCTTCTCCTTCTCTCCTTCCTCCTTGTTCTCTTGGCCATCATCATCATCAATATGGATCCCCTTTGCTTTTAATCTTTCTCGTTTCAATCTCCTTTGCTCATCTTTAGCATTGCGGAACTCCCTACATAATCGACAAAGATGTTGCAATTCTGCCACCGTGAAAAACTCAATCATGTTAGTCCCCTGATGGAAAAACAGCTGGTCATTAACTGCTTTTTCAAAAAACACATCGGGGTTCTCGGCACACTGTCGAAGAATGACGTACGTCATGATATGAATTCGATAACTGTTGATATAAGTTCGTGATAATTTCTTGAAATTTCCAACAAATAGCTCTGCTTCAATAAGCACAACCGTAAATAACGTATCAATGACTTCTAGTCTGGGTATATAGCTTGGTTCTTTAAAAACCTTAAACGACAAGTCCTTCTTTTGGTCCAATAACCTGACAAAAAACGAAGTTAAAAAAGAATGCGTTTTGATCATATGGCGCTCATTGGACGAGGTCAAAATGTAATCGTAATTCTTGCCAAATAACTCAACCGAATTTTCCAATACGTAGGACATAATATAAACCAACTGAACAACACTCTTGATATATATCTTGAACAATTCAATCCCTGCATTCATCGAGGGCGTTCGTGATGCGTTATACTCATTTTCGTAATGAATAGCAATCATATAATACATTCCAGAAAGATTAGTCCTCAACTGAATAAACAAACAATACTTTAGTACCTTGATGTAATTCTCTTCATGCTCAACACTATTGATCTCCAATTCCTGCTCGTTTGCACCTACTTTAGCCGGTTTACAAATAACAGTTTTGAAGAAGTCCTTACCAAAGAACTCAAAGAATATCTTTTCCAAATAGTTGGTATCAGCTAAAATATCAACAACCCTTGGTTTTTCATTGATGTTGCTGATTTTAATACACAATTGTCGATAGATCTTACAAATCATAATGATCTTCTTTATCATCTCATTCAACTGACCAGTTTTGTCCTTGGACTCATATGGCGCTTGAACATCGCTTACTTCCAAACTCATTAAATTCAAATTAGTTCCATTATGTATCGCACTTACAGCATCAGTACAACTCAAATAATGCCAAAGATACCTCCAGGACTTAATCAAGGAAGAGTTCTTGATAATGGCTTCATGGCCAATGTATGAAGTAGGATCACGATTCAACCCTATCAGCAAAGCATGCCTCATTGTAATTCCTAATAATGTTTGAGAGTCTGCTCCACATATGCCATGTCCATCGTCATGAGCATTCTCTTTGTAAAAATAGTACAATGTCAACAACTGAACCAATTTAAATGATGATTTTGCTCCAGTTAAGCCATCGGAAACACATAGATTTATCACTTTTATGAACTCCAGAGATGGCACTTTTTTCACATCTTCAATCATGGACATTTCTTCCTCGTTGTAGTCATTATAAATATCATCATTGTGAATCATACTCATATAGCCTAATTTAGTTATTAAAAGGAGAATTCCCAATGTTCTTAAATCATTGTCATTTTTGATCTTTACACTTGTCCATTTTTCATGAATAAATGAAGGAAAACTTTTAAACATATGGTTAATTTCAACAATCAAGCTGTTCTCATCGATAATAGGTATAAAAGGATGAACGTACTTGAAATATCGACAAAATAGTTGAAATGAATTGAATTGATCAGGTAGTAATTCAACAACTACTTTTTCAACCAATGAATAGTAGTCCCTTTTACCCTGTTTCCCACTATAGAACATTTCCAATGATGGCATAATCGACGGAATCTTGGCATCTTTATTCAGAGATGTATCTGGTGCTGAGTGTGCTGGATGTGCTGCTACTGGCGAAAAATCGTCAAGCGGAGAGGCAACATTAAATGCATTCAACGGTTGTTTCTTCAAATCATTTATCGACGCTTGTTTAAACTGTTGTCCATTTTGATCATTGCTAATTCTTGATTCGTTAGAAACACTCAATCCGGGAGTTGCAGCTTCACTTATACTGAATCCATGTGTCTTTTGTTTCTTAGCAAACGGCGACATTGCACAAGAATCCGAATTTTTTGAAGATCTTATTGACGAGCTGGCATTTGAACTCCTTCTTCTCTTAGTCATATCATTAGTCAAAAATCTAGTCATTTCACCATGTCGAAATAAATGCACGGTGAAATTGCGCAATATTGTAATGAATGGATCACATTTAGTCAACCCGACATAGGATAATACTCCTTGAACCTGCATTGAATACCCTTCAATGCTGATTGCGTTACTGGCATTTGCAAAGACATTGATTCTATCATCGGGACTGACTTGTAATGATGAATTGGGCCCTAATGGAATCGATACCAATGCATTTGACGAAAACGACGGGTCTCCTCTTACAGTAGATGAACCAGGAGACTCATTTGCTGAAGTTGGTGTTTTTCCCATCGAGTAAGAAGCTGGACTTGAAATAGATACGGCTGGAGGGCGAGGCATCCCTGATGTTGGAGATACAAAAGTATCCGAAATTATCGATTTCAATCTTGTTATTGGCGGGGACGCATAGTTATCTCCGCTGGAACCTAAAGGTGAAGATTGATGATACGTAAAGTTTGCAAGCGGTGATGGGATCATTTTGGGTAGGATTTGATGTAATTGGCCTTGGCTTTGGTTTTGAGACGTATTTGAATTTGATGGTCCTGAAGGTGGTTGGGGTAATGGAAAGCCGGAAGTAGAATTAGTATGCTGATGGTTTCTAGATTTTAGTGATCCTGAATTACTACTTGGTTTCGCGGGACTATTAGTATTCAATTTTCCTTCTGATGAATTGCGAGCTGGTGATTGAGGAGTAGGAATTGGTAATTGAGGTGGGTTAATTTTATGAGAGCCATTCCCGTTAGTATTTAGTTGTTGTTCGTGTAACTGCTGCTGCTGCTGCTGTTGTTGTTGTTGTTGTTGTTGTTGTTGTTGTTGTTGCTGTTGTACTTCCTGTTGCTGTTGTGGAGGTATAGGTAATGGAGGCGGTATTGGGTGGGTAGCATAAGTAGGGCTTTGTGTCATAGATTGCGGATAAAATGCAGATGGCAGTTGATGCAGATATGGATATGGGGGCAAATGATTAATTGGATCTGATGAGAAAGGCGATTGTGGAATTTGGCTAAAAGGTTGAGGCGGTAATTGTGGATGCTGCATTATTGTCCCATTATGCTCAATATGATGATTTTGTGATAATGGAGGTGGGGGAGGATTAGATGGGCCTTGTTGATGAGCTATTGGAGCTTGTAGTGGAGCTTGTATTGGAGCTTGTGGCAGTGGTTTTGGCGGTCCTGGTAATTGTGTTTGATGATTTAGCTGGGGATGCAAGCCGAGTGGCTGTTGCAGCAGTGGCTGAGGTTGAGGCTGAGGCTGAGGCTGAGGCTGAGGCTGATATTGGTTTGCATAGTCAGTATAAGGATTTGCAGCATAGTAATTAGGAGTGCTCAAAGATCTATCAGGAGACTCATAATAACATAGATGAGCTATAGATCTTTTAATACAAGAGCCACAAACAGGTCGTCGACGATCGCATCGACTTTTCCTCTTCCTACAAACAGAACAAGATGCCGGGATACGATTTCTAGTCTTGTATGGTCTTGCTTGGACTGAATTGGGATCGGAATTTTCCTGTGGTTGCAGATCTTCAATTAATTTCTTTGACGTCTCTGAGGGCTCCAAATTGATGGCCGTATCCTCCGACAATATTTCCTGCTCAGTTGACTTGAGATGAGTCAAATCAGATTCTGCTTTTGCAGAATCTTGCTGTATATCTTTAGAGTCCATAAGCCCAAGATTTGCTAGATCTTCAAGCTAGATCTACTCTAGAACCAAGTTGTCTATACTCCGCTAGAACCAGATTGTTTAGACTCCGCTAGAACCAGATTGTTTAGACTCCGCTTGAACCAAGTTGTCTACTCTGCTAGAACCAGATTGTCTACTCTGCTAGAACCAGATTGTCTACTCCGCTAGAACCAGATTGTCTACTCCGCTAGAACCAGATTGTCTACTCCGCTAGAACCAGATTGTCTACTCCGCTAGAACCAGATTGTCTACTCCGCTTGAACCAAATTGTCTATACTCCGCTAAAACCAGATTGTTTATAACCAGATTGTCAAGTTAAGGGGCAATATAGTAGTTGTTACCGAGGGTGCAGTAACCAACATATACCCGAATTTTATTCACAAACAAGCAAAATAGAATGAAAACCGAAAAGTGATTCGAAAGCTATGGGGCTGTATTATGTGTCTAGCCAGCAACTAGATTTCTTCCTCTTCCTCCTCTTATATCTAGGACCCTTTTACACCTTTACTTCTTTACCTCACACTTGTGTGCAATAAGCTATTAGAGCAGAAAGTGATTTGAAGTATTCAACATAAAGGGTTTTTTTTCAAATTGTTTTTTTTTCAACATTGTTTGCCGAAGGGGAAAGAGTTTCGAGAGATGCAAGAGAAGCCTATGGGGGGAAGGAAAGAGTATACGCGGTTGGTACCAACCGGGGAGGGAGGAGGAGGGGGGGTCGGTCACACGGGTTTGATTTACTTTTCCTTTCCTTTCCTTTCCTTTGCCCCTTTTCGAAACATTTTCTTTTACAAATTGAGGGGACAGGGGAGTTCTCAGTTATATAACCTTTTTGTAAATGGATAAAAAGTATATTTCAGATTGTAGAAAAGTAGTGAAGAAGATTGTAAAGTCTCTTTTGGGTAGAGCTTCTATTTAGGTCGAGGTTGTATAGTAATGATGTAGAAATATACATCGTCATTGCTTTAAATTAAGGTTGAATCTACTGTTAAACACTATCGAGTTGAGAGTAGAGAGAGTTGAGAGTAGAGAGAGTTGAGAGTAGAGAGAGTTGAGAGTAGAGAGAGTTGAGAGTAGAGAGAGTTGAGAGTAGAGAGAGTTGAGAGTAGAGAGAGTTGAGACTATCTCGCTTTGCTCGATAGTCGAAAGAGAGTAGTGAGAGTAGTGAGCAGATAACACACGGGTTATTACAGCTACTGAGTGTTGTAAAACTAGACTCGTTTCACTTGTCTAGTCGAGAGAAGAGTAGTGACCACACAAACTAGCTTATTACAGCTACTGAGTGTTGCTCGCTCTGCTCGATAGTGTTATATAGTACAATGGACCTCAGTACCTCGATACCCTTAGTTTATAATAATTGATACTCAATTATATACAAATTACAATACTCGATATAGACAATACCATCACAATAATATCATATCTTGTTCCATTACTTGTTTCTTATTATCTGATTCCCTTTGGTGAGTCTCCCCATTTAGGTAACAAAACTCCGCCCGTTATGGAAAACAAAGTGGGGAAATTGAGGAGACAAAAAAAGGTTTGGTGTGGGGTGTGGGGCAGAGACTAAGAAAGACTAGACGAGTGATGAGACTATCGAGCAGAGATAGACTATCGAGCAGAGCGAGATAGTGTATAGAGAGCAGTGTATAGTGTATAGAGAGCAGTGTATAGTGTATAGAGAGCAGAGATAGACCACCGAGCAGAGATAAGAGCTCCATTATCTTGCTTTGCTCGATAGTGGAGCAAAACTGACTACCGACACTATCTCGCTTTGCTCGATAATGTCGCTTCTCACTTTGCTCGATAATGTCGCTTCTCACTTTGCTCGATAATGTCGCTTTGGAGATCGGAAATTAAAAAACGGTATTCGGAAATTGGAGATTGGAGATTGGAAATCGGAAATGGAAATCTCCTAGTAGATCTATAGTATACAGTCTATACAATATATACAATACAGTATAGTATACAGTATTTATATAGTATATGGAATATATACAGTGTATGGTATACAGATGCGACACTATCGAGCAAAGTGAGAAGCGACACTATCGAGCAAAGTGAGAAGCGACACTATCGAGCAAAGCGAGATAGTGGAGCAATACTTTGTAACTTGTTTTATATACTATTACATATAGTATACAGCTATATAGTATACAGCAAAATACAGTATACAGCAAAATACAGTATACAGTAATATAGTAATACAGTAAAGTAATAGAGAAATACAGTAAAGTAATAGAGAAATACGGTAAAGTCATACGGTAAGGTAATAAAGTAGTATAGTAAGATAGTAGTATAGTAGAGTAATACAGTTATATAGTAAGATAGTAAGATAGTAGAGAAATACAGTAGAGTAATAGAGTAATGCAGTAATATAGTAGGGGAATACAGTAGAGTAATAGAGTAATATAATAATATAGTATACAGTGATAATAATATAGTATAGAGTCTATATAATATGGCATACAGTATATATACAGTCTATACAATATATATACACCATATGATGTACAATGTAGTACACAGATAAATACAGTCTACAGATATATATAGTATATGGTATACAGAAAACAGCTCAGCTTTGCAGTTTTCAGTACACTATCGAGCAAAGCAAGATAGTGGAACAACACTTTGTAGCATATCTCGTAATCTGGGATACAGATATATAGTACGCAGTATGTAGTATATAGATAAATATAGTACACAAATATATAGTATACTATATAGTATATGGCATACAAGATACAGTCTAGTCTATAGAGTGTAGATATCTAGAGAAAACACACACGGTGGCAGCTAGTGTGCTCCACTATCGAGCAAAGCGAGAAGCGACACTATCTTGCTTTGCTCGATAGTGGAGCAATACTTTGTAACTTGTTTTATATACTATGACATACTTTTACTAAGGCCCTTTATAAGCAATAACTACAAAGTTTAGTTGAAATACAACATGCGACACTTTGTAGCTATCATAATCTGTAGCAAACTTGTAAGATTCTTGCGATAAAGTTGTAGCAGTACCTAGCAGTAGCCTCTAGTGAGCTTCTAAGCTTCTAAGCTTCTAACAAGCCAAGGTTAAGGGTTGTTCATTTAGCAACCAATTTGGAGGCCAAAAAATCAACTTTTTTTTTACAATGAAAATTGCAACAAACACCAAAGTTGCGATACTATCGAGCGACTCTATCGAGCAAAGCGAGATAGTGGAGCAACACTGATAAGCAGCACTGACTAATGACACTGATAAGCAGCACTGACTAGTGACACTATCGAGCAGCACTGACTAGTGACACTATCGAGCAGAGCGAGATAGTGGAGCACACTGACTAATGACACTGTTTAGCAGCACTGTTTAGCAGTACTGATTAGCAGCACTGATTAATGACACTGTTTAGCAGCACTATTTAGCAGCACTGACTAGTAATACTATCTCATTCTACTCGATAGTGTTGTAACAAGCTACAAAGTGTTATCTACTCTTGTCTCATTTACTCTCATTTCATCTACTACCCACCTCACCTCATTTCAACTTACTTACAACCACCACCTCATTTCCGTCTATTCTACTACATCACTACCATCTACCACCTTTATCTCACTTACTACCTCCAACCTCCCCTAGACACACAGGGGGGTGGGGGGTTGCAGGTTTGCATCGCTACTTGCTGGTGGTTATCATCACGTGACTCCTTGTTGCAAAAAAGTATCAATCTCGATTATTATCACGTGATTAATTGTTTCCAAAAAAAAAAAAGCAATGTATGTCAATTATTTTCCACGTGACTCAAGACGCGTTTTTCTTTTTTTTTTTTTTTTTTTTTTTTTTTTTTCCCAAAACGCGAAACTGAAAAATTTCAATTTCAATCGGAACACTTGCATCAAATAGGGTTGATTATTAAAGGCATATTGGTATTGAATTGAGGCATATTGGCATTGAATTGAGGCATATTGGTTTCAAACAATCTCGGGCACTATACAAGCTAGTTAGTGTTGCTCGATAGTGTCGCACTTTTACAATGAGCAACGTTGCTCAAAGTGACTCGGAAACAGATAATTACTATGATGCAGAATTAGACGACTTTATAGACTACAGCGAAGAGGAAAAAAATGTAATACTTGATAAGAAACAATTGGTTGAGATTGAGAATAATGAGTTGGCCCGTCGTCGCCAACAAGAAGGGGAGCAAGAGGAGCAAGAGGAGCAAGAGGAGGAGGAGCAAGAGGATAGAATACGGACCTTAACAACAACTCTAAAACCGACTGAAACTCAAGCTCAAAAATTGTTGAAAGCTCATATCGCAGTACTAATCTCAGCTTTAGGTGGTATTGACCACACTTTGGATATAGTTCCTCCACTATATAAGCTAGGCCACGACGCTTTGGCGTGTTTGAAAGATATCAAAAGATGGATTAAAGCTGTTGACGAAAAACAAAATAACTATGAGGTCGCTATAGCATGTGCCGAGTGCAAATTAATACAAAATGATCTTATTGTGATCCTATGTCAATGGGAACAACAGATGCAAAACCAGAAAAGAAATTTTCAAAATGACCAAAAGGACCAAAGAAGATTGGGGTTGGGGTTAGGGTTCAGAAATAAAACAATAACCGAGAAAATCATGCTATCGTGCTTGGAAATATTGGTGCTTTTAACATGGCCAATCGAATTTGATGAAAATTTATCGCAGAACCAAAAACTACTATTTGCTGATATCAAGAAGCAACATGTCATTTACAAAAAGCATATCCTCACTTATAATGATGGACAATTATTGAAAGCGGTTATAAGACTAGCACTATCTCCTATTTCAAAGTCAAGAATTGATCGTGAACCAAGAGATAATCAAATCATAAGATTGGTGCTATATTTTGTGAGAAATTTGCTAGCGATTGAACCGCCTGGCTATTCCATATCTTCTAAAACGAGAAGTGCGCGAGTTTCTTCGTCCCAATTGCCCATTGGTGTTTCGTATGATGACATATCGATTAATAACACGCTCAAAGTGTTTAAGAAAAACAAGGTGCTCATGCTACTCCAAACTATATCGGGTTCCATAAACTCGGAATTCGATAGTGACCTATTCAATGAGATATGCCTTGAATGTGTCTATTTGATGATAAAAGGTTTGAAGGCAAAAGACGTGCTCGTTGCAAAACCAACACAGCCAACTGCTGAAGCTAATGCAAATGTCAATGCTTCTACTCCATTGGTGTCCCTCTCAAGTACTGTTGGTCTTGAGTTGCAAGACCTCCTCACAACAGAAGCTAAAAAGAAGCAAACACAAACACAAAACATTGCAACAAGACACGGAAAGTTTGGTACACTACTATCAATAAGATCGCCTTCAGATGCAAATTCGTATGTAGTATCAGGAGAAGAAGCTTTATTCAACACCAACGGAACGATGGAAAAACTTGATAAATCCAAGTCTTGGAAACATCAGAACCATTTTAAGTATGATTCTGATGAGTATATTAAAACTAGTTCACCAGTATACTTAAGTGGTCAAGGGAGGTCAATCTTTTTCCACTTTGTTGAGGAGTTTTTGGCCGGCGGATGCTTTAATAATTTAATTGAAAGTATGAGTTCAAAGTTGACAAGTGCCTCCGAATATTCCTATATTGACGAATTGACCCAGGCTAGTTATTTCTTTACTATCGCATGGTTTTTGAATTACCGAAGAGAACAAATCACTTTGAGTGGTTCAAACAATTTTGATTTCGGGTCAGTAAGAGCTGCCTTGAGCGAAGTCAACTTTATATTAATTATTGCATATTTAAGAGATTCGTATGGTAAAAAGTTATGGAACTCTCTCCATGTTGCCATGATTTGTTTTAGAGAATTGTTACAGATATCACAATCAATATTTGGTAAAAAGAGAAGAAAAGAAAAGGAGAATAACAACAGCGATGATGATGATGATGATGATGATGATGATGAGAATGAGAACTTTCAATATGAAATAGATCGAGAGTTAGCAGAGGGGATAATAAGAAAACTATTTTCGTTTAATGATTTTCTTAATGTCTTGATTCAAGTACCACAAATAGCATACAAACATTCACCTATGTTTCTTGGAGAATCAATTCGCGTCATCACCATTATTCTTAAATCTTTTGAATCATTTTCCAAGGAAAACTTGCAATTGTATGTGCAAACGAAAAGGAGAAGGAGAAAAAGAAGAGATAAAGCACAACAAGAAAACGGCAGAAGAATTAATGAATTGGACAGAGATACTGAGTCTAAGCTACAAACAGCTATTTACGAATCGGACGAAGAATTAATCGAAGAAAACATAAGAGAAGTTATAAAAGAAAGGAAATTGAACTTTCAAATGACTGAAGTGAGGTTTTTCAACCAAGGTATTGTCACCACTTATATCGAATACTTATCGCGGTTTGAGGATTTGACTTATCAAGATATCAAAATGTGTTTAAGCTATTTTCACAAGTTATTTGTTATTAGAAAGGACTATAATGGATTATACAGGTTGGATTTTATGCAGTTGTTGGTGAAATTGAAAAACCATTTACCAAGAGGAAGTTCAATTCGAACAACAGTTGAAGAGTTTATCTATTATTTCATGAAGAAATTCAAAGTTGCCATGGCAAGGTTTCCCAATTGTATTGAGATTTTGTTTCCGAGATTTGAAGACGCGAGGTTTAAGCTTTATTTAACAACGGGAGAATTATACGAACTTGATACTGCTATTTACCCTAGATCAAGCAAACATGATAGCAAAGATATGCCATATCGAGACGAAGGGGAAGAGGAAGGTGATGTGGAAAGTGCCGCTTTTAACGGAGAAGATGATGATGAAGAAGCAATTGCTTTTGAGATAGCTGCAAATCCAAATTCTACAAGACATCACGCATCAGACTTGGACCATCTAGATGAGTTAGAAAACCAATTAAATCAATACCAATCAAGACTGAAGTCGTCATCGTCGTCATCATCATCATTGGAAAAAGGAAAAGCCAAGAAACGGAAACCAAAACATAAAACCTCAAAGGAAGGATCTCCACACAAGACTAGAATAAGAAGAAGCGTGCCAAGGGATTTATTGGAAGATATTCAACCTATAAAGTCTTTGGAATATGTAAACAACTCAGATGATGATTCCGATGATGAGAAAAATGCCCAGTTTTTCGCTAAAGAAGAGAGATTGAGACAATTGTTGAATGAAACTGGATGTATCACTGATTTTCAAAAGTTGGAAGAGTTTAAAAAAGTATGGATGCTGTATTCTAAAACAGGTGGTTCTACCACAGAGATTGCGGTAGCTAATGCTGTGAAGGAAGTGTCTTTATTTGTTGAAGAAGAAGAAGAAGAAGAGGAGGAGGAGGAGGAGGAGGAGGAGGAGGAGAAAAGGCATAGTAACCAGTCTCATATTCTTCAATCTCAAACTGATGAAAGTGAAGAGCACATAGACCATCTTCAATCAAGTAGCGCGTCTGAGTCATCAGATGATGAAAATGAAGCTACAGCTCACTCTTCAAACACTTCAGAGATGGAATCGTTAGACATGTCAAGGGTAAAGCGCTCTAGAATCGAAAGTGACGAAGAAGACGAAGAAAAAGAGGAGAAGGTTGCTGAGCAACTCTATCGTCCCAAAAAGAAAAAACCAACAGTAATTTGTGATGACGAAGATTGAAATCAAAATCATAATCTAATGAATATTTAATGCAGAATATCTACTTCAAACTATTTTTCTTGCTCCCCCCCCCCCCCCCCCCCCCCTCTATCTAATCCACAACGCAATGATCACTCGTATCTTTGTTCAAAATAGCATCTCTAATGGTCATTCCTGATGAAATAAACATTACTGTGAATCCAAACAAGATACACGCGATACTAGGTACTGCTTTTGATAAAATAAACGTTCTTCTTTCTTGTTTGGTGACGCTTGCCCAATCCAATTGTAACCACGATAATTTATAATAACACATTGGCGGTATAATATAAGCCATAAGACTGGCAGAGGTGGCTCCTATCAACTCCAAAATCATACCTAAATTACATGTAAATAAACTAACACTCATCGAACTGAAAACCAATATTGATGTGATTATGAAATGCTGCTTTGTAGATAATTCCAAATCGGAAGCACTTGAAACACCTTCACGTTTCACTTTGCGTGTTAGTAAAATATCCTTAATTACATCTCTTACTACAAATATCTCCAAAGGGAATGTAGTTAACATGTTCAACCCAAAACAAAATCGAGCTACATTAATCCAGTTGTCATTACTTTTGAAGTTATTTAATATATTCCCCTTTGTTAGATTTCCAAAATTAACAAACCCATTGAGACCCATAATCATACAGAATACCATGGAAATTGAACACGAGAAATGAGTAAGTTTAGTGAACTTTGCCAACAGCGGGTTCTTCATAGATTGATATATAAACATGGTATTATGGTGACAAACCAATGCAAATGAAATAACTGAGATTCCTTGAAATATATTGTAGTTGATAAACCATTCATGCTTTGCAATGGTGCCTCTCAAATCAGACGATACATATGGTGCACGAGCAACAGTAAGCACAACAATGACCAACATCCCAAATAGTGCAAATGCCGAGGCCTTGGCTAATTTCGAAATATCTCGGTTCAAACTTAAAGGGTACGATATGCAACATGTGAAAACAACAATAATTGTATTGCGATGAAATAACCATGCCCAGCCGCCACTAGTTACAGATTGAGGTATAAAGGTCTTGAGCACATGAGGGATGGTATCGCCAATGATGACGCAAAAGGCCATACATCCACCATAAGCAAAAGAACTGATTGCCAAAAGCAACACAATCTTCCCTGGCAACCCAAAACAGTACTTGACCGTATCTTGATACGATTTGGCCCGTTGTGCCAATATGGAGTTGCGTACAATAAGACATAAGGTCCAGTCAATCAACATGGTGAGTAGAATCATGACAAGAATCCCACCTAAAAAGCCACTGTTTTTAAAAGCTAAAGGCTGGCCAATTATACCAGCGCCTAGTATCGAGTTTGTCATATTCATAAATGCCATTTTCATGTTTGAAGAGCCAATAATGGTGGTAGAAATGGTGCTGGCTGCTTCTTCTTCTTCGATATCTACTTCATAATCGAGATTATCTAGTGTTTCCAACTCGATTTCTTCCCCTTCGCCTTCACCTATTCTCCCTTCTTCTTCTTCTTCTCCTCCAAAATCAAATTCCTCGCTCGTGTTTAGCTTGCTATATTGTGCCGAACGGGAATTGGTCTTCTTGTCTCGTGGTGGTTCCGGTATTAATGTATTTGCCGATCTAGTATCATCGATATCTTCTTCCGCGGCTTCTTCAGCCTGGGGAATTGCACTATACTGGTTACTTTTCGGTATATATGTTGAAGACGACATTATCTTATTTCACGTATAATCTTAAAGCTACAATCCGTCAGCATGCACCATAAACAAGAGCCTCGAGTCGCTTGTCCAATCCAACTTGTATTCTGGAACTAAAGAAATTATCTCGTTAAGGGGAAATTTTACTTTGAAATTTTTCACCCAGTAACAAGAAATAAAAATCATCAACAAAACCAACAAAGGGGGGAACAACTATGGTAGTAATGGTTTAATATAGAGTAGAGCGACACTATCGAGCAGAGCGACACTATCGAGCAGAGCGACACTATCGAGCAGAGCGAGATAGTGGAGCAACGTTTAGTAGCTTGTTACGATAGCTTGTTACGATAGCTTGTTACAATAGCTTGTTACGATAGCTTGTTACGATAGCTTGTTACGATAGCTTGTTACCATAGCTCGTTACAACACTATCTCGCTCTGCTCGATAGTGTTGCTCTGCTTCATTCTAAGCTCATCTTACAAAAGCCGCCTAAGTTGTGAAAATACCCCCTAAGATCTTAATGTCGCGTTTTTTGCTCATCTCATCTCAAATTTCATGTCGCGACTTTGGTACTCATCTCTCATGGACGAAAGGAGATGAGATGAGATGAGATGACCAACTTTACTTGATCGTTTCTTCTTTACTTGATCGTTTCTTCTTTATCATTGATAAGTTTGAGAGTTGGACGTAATGGCTAGGTTACAAGGAAGCCAGAAGAGGTATACTGACCGGAAAGAAGTTAAAACCGCTGATATTAAACGAGCGCTCACACATAGGGCAAGATTAAGGAAGAATTATTTCAAACTATTGAAAAAGGAAGGGCTAGATGATGATGACAAGGTAAAGGTTGGTGGTGATGACAAGGTAAAGGTTGGTGGTGATGACAAGGTAAATGTTGGTAATGATGACAAGGTAAATGTTGGTAATGATGACAAGGTAAAGGTTGGTAATAACGAGGATGGTACAAATACAATTCTCAAAAAACCCCCGGCAAGCGGTAAAAGCAAGTCAATGAATTTTGCAGAGAGGACGGCTATTGCCAAACAGCGAAAGGCCAAAATGAGACAAGAAAAGCTTGTTCAAGTACAAGAAAAGCTTCAAAATATCAAAGAGCAAGAAAAGATCAAACAGTTGAAGAAACAGCAATTGAAACAAAGGACAAAGTATGGACAACCCGTGATGGGACCAAGGATCAATATGCTACTAGACAAGATCAAACGAGATGACAACTCAAAATGAATATATATTTATCTAATTTCCAATCTACAAATGTATAGCTTGTTTTTTCCCTTTATAATCTAAAACGGTGGAACTTCAAGGAAACATCAAAAATGTATAATGTAGCCAACCTTTTGCAGTACTGTATCCAATTGGTAAACCTCTTGAAAACCCAGGTAAAGCCACGGTAACGTGAGTTTATAGTATCGATTCCTTCGTCATAAACACCCTTGGCACAGTAGTTGGCCATGATTAAAAAAGTCCTTTCTGGCCCAAGATCGGTATGTAAACTTTCATCCAAATTTCGTGTTAAATCATTAGTCTTTAGAATTAACAAGATCATTCTTGGTACGCTGCTTAGTATCTCCATTAGATCCTCCAACACACCAGATTGGCTATCGTTCAACTGTGATTGAATTTCGCTTATTTCCTCGGTTGACCTCTTTTTCTTAATGTTTCTACTATCTAATACAGCATCTGGCGCTCTACCGGTTATTGCACTTATGAAAATCTTAAACTTTTGTTCACCTTCAATCCCAGCCAAGATCTTGGCATATTTTTTCATTTGTGGAATATCGTTATCCAATACAGCTAACCAGAAATGACTGTAATCACGCTTCATCTGTAATGGAATATCCCTATATAGCCCATGGTCGTACAAGATTATTTCAAAGTTGTACCTGCTGTTGTTCTTGTTGTTCTTGTCAACACTCCTTATAGCGAGATTACCCCCATGTGGATCACAGTGCAATGCAACCCCAGGAGTAAAGATCATATCGTTGAAAATATGCGACAAACAAGCACTTACTTTAGAAGGGTCAATGTTATGTTCCTTGAGATACTGTAAATTATCCAACCTTGCCCCGGAAACACACTCCATAATCAAAATCCTCTTCTCGGCTTTAACAATCTTGGGGATCTTCAAAAAAGTCGATTCTTCAAAATGCTCAGCTGTCCGTTGTGAATTCTCAGCTTCCTTTGTGAAATCCAACTCGGTGTATATAGAATTCTGCATCTCGTCGCCTAGCCAGGTCAATGGGTATTCAGGAAATGCTTTGTACATTAAATCAAAAACCATCTTGGTCATTTCAACATCAATCGGCACAAACTCCTTCAAACTTGGATGCTGTAACTTAACTGCCACTTTCTGTCCATTCAGTCTCAATCTGGCAATGTGCACTTGAGCTAAACTTGCCACCCCAATAGGATTAGGGTCAAATTCAATAAAGATATCTTGCAATTTCACACCCATATCGCTTTCAAACATCTTTTCAATCTCTTCAACTGATGAGCGAGGACACCTATCTTGTAAGGGTATCATGGTATCTGTCCATTCTCGAGGTAAAAGATAGGTTAATGCGGTGATATGCTGGCCCAATTTAATATAAATGCCCCCGTTTTTCTCCAATGCTTTCAATGTAATCTCAGCAGCTTTCTTATGCGTTTTGGATAGCTCTTTTTGACGATCTGCAACTGTGTCAAAGGACAGATCTAATACTTCCTTATATAGCGCAAAACAACGAACCATGGCAATGGAAACAACACCAACACGATCAAAGGTTTGCACTGCGTGTTTGAACCTATCATCCGAATAGTATAATATGCTCCCTGCTAGTCCCAAGCCTAGTCCTATATAGAACCGTCTCTTGTACTTGAAATATCGAGCTTTTTGACTTTTAACCGGTTTGGGAGGCAGATACAGCGACGATAATGGCGGCGGCGACGATGACGATAATGGCAGCGGCGGTGAAGACGACGACGACGACGGCGACGACGATTTCAACGTTGAAATAGAATACTTTTTAGTTGCTACAACTACTTGCTGATAAGGTATCTGCTGTCGACATTGCAAACATTTTACCAAATGTGAAATCGGCTTATACGGCCGCGGCTTACAAATGCTACTCACACAGTGACCCAATAGCCTAACCATCTCACCTACTTCATCCACTAACTAGTATCTTACCCTTTGATAACAAGTCATCCCTTTGCTGAAATTTTGCATTTGAGTGAAATTTTTTTGATTAAAATGTGGAGAAATGCTACCATGTGTATATCGGCTTGCGATGAGCTTGGTTCAAAGAGGAAGAAGAGTAGTAGGGGGTGAAAGGTTGAAAGAAGAGTAGTAGGGGGTGAAAGGTTGAAAGAAGAGTAGTAGGAGGTGAGTAGTAGGAGGTGAAAGAAGCAAGGGGAGAGCTTGGTACCAATAGTATCAGCCACATGGGCAAGTATGCTTTTCTATTACTGAAAGAAATCTTCAATATTCTCAGCTTGGCCGTTCAAGTTTCCGAAATTATTGATTTCGACATTCTTTATAGCTCCCATAGCAGTTGTGCCATTATCAGTAGATACATTCCTGCCGAAATGTTCAAACAAATTATCGCTATTCAAAAATTCAAAATCAAAATCACTAAATTGACTTAGCATGTCAAAATGGCTATCAAACATGCCATTGGGATTACCATTGACACTGGGATCAAAGTCAGTTGGAATTCCCATTGGAGGATTACCTCCACTCATAAATACCTCGTCCATCGGTTTTATTGTATCCAGAGCTTCATCAGTCATGGTATGAGGTAGAGGCTGGTGCACTGATTGTTGAGTAGGTAGAGGCTGGTGCCCTGATTGTTGAGTAGGTAAAGGCTGGTGCCCTGATTGTTGAGTAGGTAGAGGCTGGTGCCCTGATTGTTGAGCAAGTAGAGGCTGGTGCCCTGATTGTTGAGCAAGTAGAGGCTGGTGCCCTGATTGTTGAGCAAGTAGAGGCTGGTGCCCTGATTGTTGAGCAAGTAGAGGCTGGTGCCCTGATTGTTGAGCAAGTAGAGGCTGGCGCACTGATTGTTGAGCAAGTAGAGGCTGGTGCACTGATTGTTGAGTAGGCACTGATGGTGTAGTGAATGTTGTGCTTAATGGACTTGACGTATGAGTCTTGTACTCATTACTCATGGACAAAACAGGACAACCGCTTCCAATACTATTATTCATGCTTCCTCCGCTATTATTTCCTCTTAAACTTGATTCAATTTGATTAGGGAACAAACTTGGTCTAAATTGAGTTGCATGATTAAATGGACATCTTTTCTGTTTTTTAGTCACTGGTCCTGGAGATGATACAGATGAAGATACGCTAGATTGTTTATTGGAACTGGTAAATTGCGGTTGCAATGGAGGTGGTGCAAAATTGGAAAACTTAATCCGCACATCATCTTCATCAACATCACCACTAGCATCTTCAACTCCATCATCATCATCATCGTCATCATCTTCTTCTTCTTGCATCGGAGTTGTGATATGGGAAATTGGACATTTTGTAAACTTTTTCCTCGCCATGTTCAGAGGCATTGCAGACATCAGCGCCTGCATCGCAGTAGATGAAAGGGGTAAGTTATTATGAGCGCTTATTGGACAAGTCGCAGTTTGGGGGGTTGTTGAATACAGTGACGGCTGAGAAGGCATGTCTTCATGATTCAATACCGGACAACTTGATGGAATGCCAGTAGGTACACCATTATGAGTGCCGCCGGTACTAAAATTAGGCAACCCAGCATGCAACTTGGCATAGTTGATATTCTTTGTCAATGTCAAGTATAGCTTCCACAATTTAGTCAACTTAGAAACGCGCTCCTTGTTCACCAATACTTTACTTAATGCTGTCACTACTGAATTCACTTCCTGGGTAAATCGATTCATAAACTCCGTTGGTGTAACCATGCCCCATTCAAATGTCATTATTTTATCACAGTTCTGCATTAAGAGACTTGGGGCTTGTGATGATGACTGATGTGACATATTATCCTTCACCCTTAAAATCAAACCAACCACAAATTGAATCAGCCTAGTCAATACCTCTGTAATCACCAGGTAAACATATTGGGAGTGCTCACGATGTTCACCAAAACTCAAATTGTTGAAATGTTGAATCAACTGTCGCAAGCGAAGCAAAATCTCAGGCACTACTAACCCCTGCATTATTGTAGAGTCGGCATTTTCTTCGCTTTGTAACATTATAAGGTATGTCATAAAATACCGCAAGTAACCAAGTATGACCAATATTTCAAATTTCCGAACTTCACTGGTTAGTCTTTGTATGCCAAAATCCTGAATCCAAGTCTGGCATTGCTTAATCAAATTTTCCAATCGGTCAATGGTTAGTCTATTGGAACCCATATTCATTATTCCATGACACAAGGTACAAGATATATTAGCAATCAAATAGTGCACATGCAAAGTAATTACCAAATCATTTTCATTCCTGTTACTAAGGAACTTCAAGTGGTACTGCAACAGATCAACTTGTTCAATTCTCTGATACATTCTCTTGAGTAGATTATCCAAGTATTCAGAGTGCTTCACAAGCGGAACAAAATTTAAAGTAACTAGGTTACTCAACCTAACGATGTTTGTCCAAAGGTAACAAAAATGCAACTTTAAATTATTCTTGCGTTTCCTATGTTGTACTTTAAACTCAACTAGTTCGGGATCTTTCCAAAGCTCCATGGGCAGGGGTTCATCTAGTAGAATATGAAGGAAATTAGTAAAAAACAAAGTAAACGAAGTTTTGGTATCAGATATACTTGAGCCGGGTTTTTTGTAATCATCGATTTTTCGGTTCAACAAACTGATAACAACGGCACAATAAGATAGGGATTTTTCCGTCTCTGGATCGTAACTAGCAAGGAGATCTTGAACCATGGATAATAGATTGGTCTGTTTTGGACCTAATCTAAGTAATGCAACTTCATGGGGGAAAAGTTTCCCAAATTGTACACATAGATCCTCATCAGTGCCGCTTCTAACAATCTGCTTAACTTCATTCAACGATTCCTCTACAATCAAAACCAACATGGATAAGAAAATCCCTGTAGATTTTAGCTGGAACCTAATATCTTCTTCAACTCCCTGAGGCAAATTCAATCCAACTTCGTCATCCAATCCCTTTTTGAGAACAGATTGGATATCGAACTTATAAAATGATAAAATGTTTTTACTTTCAATATTGCTTTTGTAGTAGTATTCTAAAAGGAAATGGATTTGTTGAAACTTTAGTTTACTTTCTCCTCTACCAACTGTCAATAATGCTTCCCATAAGGTGATAAGTTTATTATACACATTCACAGATTTGTTTATGATAAATCTTTGGTCTTTTTTTCCCGACTTGACAAATTGTTGTTGTTGTTGTTGTCGTTGTTGTTGTAATTTATCAGAGTTGGATGGTACATCAAAACGGAGTGTCATTTTGTAAGGGCTTGGGCTTGAAAATTGTAGTTCATCAGTCATAAAGTTAAAATCGCATTCAACAACGGGGCATCTATGACGTTCTGATGTTGTGACCAGTGTCACTTGTTGTCCTGTTTGCAAATCGTCAAAGTTGCGCGATGGAGGCTGTAGTGAATATGTAAAGTCGATTTCGTTGATTCTATAATTTGATTTCTTTTTATCGTTATTGTTATTGTTACTGTCGTTACTGTCGTTGCTGTTGTTGTTGTTGTTGTTGTTGTTGTTGTTGTTGTTGTTGTTGTTTGTTTTCTTTTTCTCAATTGGTTGCTGTTGGTTCTCTTTCAAGATATTCATCTTATACACATGATACATCTTTTGTAAATTGGTGATTCTATACCAAAGTGTGGTTAGCTGCGGATCTAGTTTTATCAAATTTATCCAAGAATAAGTGTCAACATATATAGACTTTGAGGAAGATGTGGAGTTAGGGATTAAATTTATACGATAATCATCGACCACCTCAATTCTATGAGCTGAATAATTTGTTGTCAAAGGACATATCTTATTAAGCACGGTTATATGGGTGCAACCAACTTGAGATGGCACTACTTGATGATGTTTGCCATTAGAAGTTTCTCTAGGTGAAAATTGTTGTAATACAGATAACTGTCGTTTTAAGTCGTCTATCTCATTTCGCTGTGATTGAATAATCTTTTCATTGTTTGCTTTTAGAGTTCTATATTCCTCTGTTTGTAGTATTTTCACAGGAGGCAATAGTTTCAGTTGCAGCGGCAGTAGCTGCTGCTGCTGCTGCTGCTGATTAAGTTGTTGCCGAAGGGTCTCTTCATTTCCATTATTGTTATTGTCGTTTGATGATTTATTAGTTTCTGGAGATGACGCTGAGCCATTTTTTTTATTGGTTTCGGCCCATGGTGGCAAAGCGTATGAACATAAATGGCCCACAAAGTATTTAACACAATTGCTACACGCTGGTCTCTCCTTTGAACAGAATATTTTTCGTTTTGAACACTGTATGCAACTTTTGGGAGTCCTATTTCGATGCCGCTTGGGCTTGTCTAAGGCCTTTGACGTGGTTCTAGATCCTTTAGCACTTGTGGGGCCCTCCTCTTTCACGGCAGCAGATATACGCGGCAAAGTGGTAGTCTCACCAGCTTTAGTTGCGGTAGTTGTAGTTTGCAGCATTCTCAATACTTGCAGCTAACCAAACCAAAAGAAAAGGTTTCCAGTCCAAACCCAAACCCAAACCCAAACGAATTAAAGATCTTTTTTGGAAAACAAGAAATTAAAAACTCAGCTTCTTTCCATTTGGATCTAATCGGCCCCAATAAAGTCTCTAAAAAAAGAGCTCTAAACCCGCCAACAAAAACCTTGGAAAGCACCTCAAGAACCGTCAAGAACCGTCAAAAAATTAAAGCTCGATTAGCCGCCAACTAAAACCTCAATTAGCCGTCAAATAACACCAAAAACGGGACAAAAACGGGACAAAAAACGGGACAAAAAACGTATGATTGTACTTACTCTAAAATACCAATCTCCTGCAATATCTCCGTAACCTCAGAAAGCCCGCCTGTTTCTGTTTTAACCCCCTTTTGAATTTAAATCCTTATGCACCAAAGGTATACCGAATTTAATTTTTCTTTTCTTACTGAAAATGGCGTTCTTTTTTTTTTAGTTTTCCGTGCAATAAGCTAGACAAAGTGATGGGCGAGCTGAAAGAAGTCCAGCAGTGGTGGGTGGGGTAGAAGAGGGAATATGATAAGAGGAGGGAGGGGGGAGGAAGTAACTGTATAAAAGATTACGGGGCAAGTGCTTCAAGGTTTGGATAGAAAATGGCTCTTCGATTTATTAATCACGTGACTAATACTATCGAGATAGTTAGGCAGCATTAAAGGGTACTAGCGAGCGAAGCAGCATTAAAGAGCACTAGCGAGCAAAGCGAGATGGTGTTGTAACAAGCTACTTAGCTACTAAGTATAGCACCACTGTCTCGCTTTGCTCGATAGTGGGCAATTTGGCATGCTTTTATTAAATCCGGGACTCTTTATTCACAAACGGAAATTTACCATATTGCATATTTCCGAGTTTTTTTATCTATTCCATCAATAACTATTGAGCACAACACTATCGAGCACCGCGAGATAGTGTTGTAGAGTAGAGTAATGAGGCTTAAGCAATGAGATAGAGTAGAGTAATGAGGCTAAAGCAATGAGATAGAGTTGATAAGAGCTTGTGTGGTCCACTATCTCGCTTTCCTCGATAGTGTTGTAACACTAATAAACACTAGTAACACTATCGAGCAGAGCGAAATAGTAGCAGCTTTTTGTATTGACAGAACTAAAAAAACGCAATTGCAATTAAGCCTTTTTACTTTTTTGCAGGTTATGAGTTTGGAAACACCGATAATTCCAGCCAATGAGATGCTACACTATCGAGCGACACTATCGAGCGAAGCGAGATAGTGGAGCAAAAAGAGCAGCTTGTTACAACACTATCGAGTGACACTATAGAGCGAAGCGACACTATCGAGCGAAGCGACACTATCGAGCGAAGCGACACTATCGAGCGAAGCGACACTATCGAGCGAAGCGACACTATCGAGCGAAGCGACACTATCGAGCGAAGCGACACTATCGAGCGAAGCGACACTATCAAGCGAAGCGAGATAGTGGAGCAATACCCAGCAGCTTGTTACAACACTATCGAGCGACACTATCGAGCAGAGCGAGATAGTGGAGCAATACCCAACAGCTTGTTACAACACTATCGAGCGACACTATCGAGCAGAGCGAGATAGTGGAGCAATACCCAACAGCTTGTTACAACACTATCGAGCGACACTATCGAGCAGAGCGAGATAGTGGAGCAATACCCGGCAGCTCGCTCTGCTCGATAGTGGAGCAATGCCCGGCAGCTCGCTCTGCTCGATAGTGGAGCAATACCCGGCAGCTCGCTCTGCTCGATAGTGGAGCAATACTCGGCAGCTTGTTACAAGAGTATGTCGCGACACTATCGAGCAGAGCGAGATAGTGTCGCTCGATAGTGTCGCTCAATAGTGTCGCTCAATAGTGTCGCTCAATAGTGTCGCTGCTCTTTGTATGACAATAGTGTCATTTTACATCATGTATATTAGTACACGGGTTTAATTCTTTAGTTTCTTATTAATTATTGTAAACTATATTAAATTATCAAGACTAAACAATTATTATATCCAAATTAATAAAGAATTGTAACATCTTCAAGTGATAGCAGCTACTAAATCAGCTACTCCAAAGTAAATGATAGCAGCTACTAAATCAGCTACTCCAAAGTAAATGATAGCAGCCACCAAATCAGCTACTCCAAAGTAAATGATAGCAGCTACTAAATCAAGTGATAGCAGCTACTTTACAATCTATCCTAGGTACCCACAATGCTGTCCTACATCGATTGTCGCTACCAAGCGTTAAGTGAAAAATCGTCACTTTTGCAAAGTTTCTTCTCAAGGTCCAGTTTCCAAATCTTTGAGCCAAATTGCCTCCTTTTCTCCTTACTGTATTTCCTGCATATCCTGCGTATCCTGCTTCTCCTGCTTCTTTATCACCTGCTTCTTTATCACCTGCTTCTCTTGCTTCTTTATCACCTGCTTCTTTCCAATTAGTTCTCATTTACTAAATTAGCCAATTGGTAGCACCTCAGCTCGTCAATATATATTCGAGTCATTAGCATTCTACAAAATATCATTTGAACTAAACTCTTGCTTCTTTGACAAGTTTTGCCATTATATTTCTTTAACAATGCCACCAGGAATACCCGTACGACTTCTTAACGAAGCCCAGGGGCATGTAGTGTCTATAGAACTACAAAACGGTGATACATACCGTGGGAAACTTTTTGAAAATGAAGATAACATGAACTCGACTTTATTAGACGTATCAATAATAAATGGAAAAGATGGCTCAGTAACACATATGGAACAAGTGTTTATTAGAGGCAGTATGATTCGGTTTATCAGTCTTCCTGATATTTTGAGAAACGCCCCAATGTTCTATATGAAGCCCGGTGATAAGCCAAAGCCACCTATCAGAGGACCACCACTCAAAAAAAAAAAGTACTAATTCATACGTTTTAGGTATATAGAGATATATATATATACACGTAATGTCTAAAAGAAAAAAAGCCCACAGTTTATCAAGTCATGGTAACCAACTCCTCTGCAGAAGTAGGATGGATAGCAACACAATTATCAAAATCTGCTTTAGTAGCACCCATTTTAATTGCAACTCCAAAACCTTGCAAGATTTCAGCACTGCCATCTCCAACCAAGTGTAATCCAACAACCTTTTCGTTTGGTCCTTGAACAACTATTCTATAGACTGTTGGTGATTTATCATTTTGATCCTCCATCATGGCATAGTACATAGCTGTGAATTTCGAGTTGTATACTTTAATATCATCCTTGCCATACTTTTCGATTGCTTCCGTGGTAGATAATCCAATTGATCCACATTCTGGATGTGAAAATACGGCAGATGGGATGTTGTTATAGTCCAAACGGTCATTCTTAAACTGGGGACCTCCAAAGAGCCTGTTTGACAATTTACGTCCTGCAGCAATTGCAACTGGCGTCAATTCAGCTTTGCCAACCACATCACCAAGAGAAAATACCTTGGGGTTTGCAGTAGCCTGATACTCATCAGTTTCAATTTGTTGACGATCATTGAGCTTAACACCTATTTTATCCAAGCCAATACTAACAAGTGATTTTCTACCAACACTCCAAATCAATTCGTCAACTTCAAGAATATCGCCATTGAGTAAAGTAATCTTCTTTTTCCCATTGGCACCTTGTTCAACTTTTTTGACACCCGATTTTTTAATTATATTGATTCCCAAGTTATCAGAATAATAGCTTGTTATAGTATTTTGAATAATATCATCAAAACTACGTAAAACCGTATCACCTCTAATAATGAAATCCACTTCTGTGCCTAATCCGTTAAATACACCGGATAACTCAACACCAATATAGCCAGCGCCAACAACTGCAACTTTTTTAGGTTGTTGTTCCAATTCGAAAAATCCATTAGAAGTGATACCCAATTCGGCTCCTTCTACATCCGGAGGAACAATGGCAGTACCACCAGTGGCAATTAATATCTTGTCACCACTAAAGACCAATTTTTCGCCCTTTTGAACCTTTTTATCTTGTAAAAATGGTAAAACCTGATCCCCTGTGGAAGTAACCTCAACGTCTCCTTGATCATTGACAAATCTGGCAAAACCAAATAAATAATCAACTTTTTCCTTTTTCAAATTGCTCTCATAAATTCCATTTAATCTGGAGACATATGCATCTCGTTTTTGTTTAAATTGACTCCAATTGAAGTCGCCATACTTGGTTGTCTGTTTTTCCTTATCCAACTTATAGGGAAACAAGTCTGCTCTTTTATGAGCCAAATCAGAAGCATACCACATAACCTTTTTAGGAACACACCCAACGTTAACACAGGTACCGCCCAACTTGTTGAAATTAGACTCTATAAGAAGCACTTTGGCCCCATATTTCGCTGCACGACGAGCACTAGCAACCCCACCTGAACCACCACCAATAACAAGATAATCGAAATTTTTCAACGGTTGTTGCGTTAAAGTAGGCGCCATCTTAATTGTACTTGTTGATAATTGTCTACTCAATTGACAAAGTCTTTCTGTTGATGAATGAAAAATTTGTCTATTTAACATACCCTGAGCAAAAAAAGGCAAGAAAAGAGCAAAAAACACAATACCAGCAGGATACTCTTACACACCAGCGGGATAGACTCTGCTTATTGTACTCTTTAAAAGTTAATTAACTCCAGTTAGATGCTCTAAAAGGAGAAAGCAAATGTAATTAAAAAATTATTCTGCTTTTTGGTGATTGCTTTCGCACTGAAAATTGAAACTCACGGGTTTGACGATGAATACTGGAAAAGCCCTATTAAATATACTTGCTCTTGGGCTTTGGAGAGTATACTTGGCAGAGGTTGAGAGAGAGAGAGAGAATGCCCAAGTGTTGGAGTTTCGGTTGGTAGGTTCAAGAATGTTACCCTCCGATTGGTTTCACTTGCGATGCACCTCGGTTAAGATACCTATTTGGGTAAGAATATTTACTTCGGCTCCGATACCTAATTTCACTAAGAGCTGCCCACTATCGAGCGAAGCGAGATAGTGGTGCAGCACCAAATAGCTTGTACCTCGCCTCTTTCTTGCTTCACCTAATAATACATACTCCGGCTCAGCTTGGCGACACTATCGAGCAAAGTGAGATAGTGGAGCAGCACTGACCAACACTATCGAGTAACACTATCGAGTGACACTATCGAGTGACACTATCGAGTGACACTATCGAGTGACACTATCGAGTGATACTATCTCGCTTCGCTCGATAGTGGATAGCTTGTGCCTCGTCTCTTTCTTGTTTCACCTAATAATACATACTCCGGCTCAGCTTGGCGACACTATCAAGTGACACTATCTCGCTTCGCTCGATAGTTCACCACTTTCTTCCTTCATAATTGCTCTCAAATGAGAGATACCCAATCTTACTAATACCTCTTTCCCCCTTTTCGACAACAATTCCTCATCGACGCCTATTGACCCTTTTAAAAACTTGTCTAATCCAAGTTCAATTTCATTACAGCTTTCATCAAAGGCATCTTTATCATCAAACATACTCAAATCGTCATCTACTAACCTCTCCGTTTTCCTTCTTGTTTTTCTCAACTCTTCAAGATTAAACTTAAACGTCAACTCCTCGTCTAGTAGAAAATTAATCTTATCTCTATCTAAATACTGCGGCTGCGGCTGCGGCTGTCCATAAAGTTGTTTCCTTGTTGTTGATCCACTATTTAGCACTTCGTGGTTCATACAATTGTTATCGCCAAATATCTTAATTAACATCTCTCTTTGTTGTTCCAATTGTAATTGTCTTTTAACAGCCATTGAGCTAGTTTTCAAATATAAACATTCCTGTTTCTGTAATTGTTTCCGTTTATACTCCTCAAGAATCCTTTCTTCTTCAACTTTATCTTGATTATAATAGTCTGCATTGAATATTGAGGGCGTTGATGGCGTTTGCAATAAAGCATCAAGTTCGCCTCTGGTGTATCCGGGAATTGACCGTATTAAACTGCGCAGCGATGGTAGCCCCATTCCTAGTTCCTCGTCAAGATTGTTCTCTTCTTGTTGTTGTTCTTCTTCTTCTTCTTCTTCACTAGACAGACAGTTGGCAAAGATTAATGATTGACATATATATTCGGCATTATTATGAGCTGGCGCTTCTTTCTGAAGTGCCGCAGTTGCCAGTTGGATGTGATGATGAGACTGGTGCAGATGCTGCTTCGAAGGCAGCGGTACTTGTTTCTGCTCTATACAATCTGGTTTTAACTGTTGTTTATGAGATTGATGAAGGTTCAACAATTTGTTTTTGATCAACTGACCATTCCTCAGGACTCTGCTAATTGTCTTGTCCTCTTTCTTGTGCTTCTCATCTCCGTAACCGCGTCGCTGCTGCTGCTGTTGTTGTTGTTGCTGCTGTTGCTGTTGTTGTTGCTGTTGCTGTTGCTGCTGTCGTTGTTTGTATCTTCTTATATTATTACTTGGCGTACTCAATATTGACGACGACGAGCTCACAGTTCGATTAAATGAGAGAGTGTTTGCAATAGAATCAATTATATCGTTTGATACTATACGAGATTGAGTTAGTTGCAGCGGCGGCTGTGTTATTGGCACTGCATTGTTAACATTATAATTGTTTAAATCGGCGTTACCATGATGATGATGATGACTATGACTGAATTTCGGAATAAAATTGTACTTTGACGACGTGGTTGAAGAGGTTACTATATTGTTAGTCGACGTATTCATTCTTCTTTTCCATTCACCTGGTCTCTTGTCTTGCCGCTGTTGTTACAGACGGATCCTACTTCTCGTAATGGAGTTATCTATTGGTATTTTATTTGATATTTCACTTTTTTTAGTTTTGTAACTCTTTTTTGTATGGCTTTTCTTAAGCTTGCAATTTTATTAAAGCGATGACGTCCACTATCGAGCAACAACTCAGTAACACTTGTTACAACACTATCTCGCTCTGCTCGATAATGGGGCACATTGACTAATTTATCTAGGGGAGAGATATTAGGGAGGTATAGAATAGAGGTATAGAATAGAGGTATATGGAAAATGTATAGGGCAAAGGGAAATAGTGAAATGTAGACACACGGGTCTAGCTTGACTCTAGCTTTCCTTAATGCAATTATACAAATTTCTAAACTGTCATATACACCGGTTTCTTTGTTTGTTTGTTTGTTGTTGCTACATTACTACATTGCTAGCTCGAGTCGTCACTAATCAGTGCTGTTGCTGCTGCTGCTGCTATTGCTCAATAGTGTCGTCGTTGACAAGCTTATTTTGCACCTTTTTCGTTTACCCAGCCGTTGCATTCTGTAATAGGAAACTATATTCCGCGCGCGCAGCACTTAATTTATCTTTTGACTGAAAACGGTAACTGTAATTTTTCACGTGTCCTTTTTGGATATTAGGGCCACACCCTAATTTTTTAAGCAACTCAAACATCCAAACATCCAAACACTCAAATCGATTCCCAGAAGAAGAAGAGGGAGAGGGAAGAGAGGGGGGAAAAAATAAATATGTGTGCTACCATGTGCTCTCTCACTCTCACTCTCTCTTTAATTTTGGCGCACGCTTCTGGTGTATATGGTAGCGCTTTCACTCAATAGAAAATTTTCAAATTGGAAAATTGAAATTTTTCAGTATTGAATATAGACTTATTAAGCTTTGAATAACCTTCACCGATCATGTCAACTGAGTTAACTGTTCAATCTGAAAGAGCTTTTCAAAAGGTTTGTAGTAGATAATTATGAGAATGAAAAGAAACTGGCTTTGGGGAGGGTAAATTAGAGACAAGAGAGTAAATCAGAGGTAAATCAGAGACAAGAGTGATAAACTTTATTGTATGAAAAGTGGAAAGATATCATACTAGATCTACTTGGTAGAACCAAATAACAGCTTGCAATGAACCAGCAGTGGAAAGTTGGCAAGTATATGGGAAATTCGGCGCATGTTGCTACACACGAATCTGTATTTTGAATCTGTATTTTGACAATGAATTTTCTGGGTTTCACCACAAGGGCTGTTTATCTGCTATTTCCTCCCCTCCCCCCCTCCATTTTCTTTTGTCTTGGATGACTCCCTTTTTTTTCCATTTCAGTCTAGCTCTTAAATACTAACATCTTTTACTAGCAAATACACATCTTCACCAACCCAAAAGCTAAAGCAAACAGAAAAACCAAGAGATGGTATAAAGATGTTGGTTTAGGTTTCAAAACCCCTAAAACCGCTATTGAAGGTTCATACATTGACAAGAAATGTCCATTTGTAGGAACTGTTTCAATCAGAGGTAAGATTTTAACCGGAACAGTTGTCTCCACCAAAATGCACAGAACAATCATTATTAGAAGAGACTATTTGCATTACGTGCCAAAATATAATAGATATGAAAAAAGACACAAGAATGTTGCTGCTCACCTTTCACCAGCTTTCAGAGTTTCAGAAGGAGATGTTGTTACCGTGGGTCAATGTAGACCAATTTCCAAAACCGTTAGATTCAATGTTTTGAAAGTTGCTGCTTCTGGTTCAAAATCGAAAGCTTTTGCCAAATTTTAAAAACATAAAAAATTGAAACTCAAAAAATTTGGTAAATGGTGTATGGGGCAGGGTATGTTCATGGTAAAGTTATGAGTGTTTTATAGCCTTTTTTTAATTTTACTTTACTTGTTTAATGTTACATTAGTTATTGATTAAAAAAGAAAAAGAAAAGAGACTCCCAAAAGTTTAATTGGTGAAAAAAATTTGCTTGTTAAGAGGTGAAACCGTTTTTCTATGATTGATGTATTTAGCTACTTCCCTATTCATGCGTTTGATGGCGTATCGATTTTAGCAACCTGTAATTGACCTTGTCCCCAACTAGTCAACAATTTTGCAAGTTGATTCTTGTTATGATACTCTTGAAAATCATCAGACCCACCTCTGCTTTCCAATGATGAGCCAACAAGGACATTGGGCACTGTGCCTCTGCCTGTCTTTTCTAATAGATAATTTTGCAATTCCTTGCCGTGATCATGAATATCTAACTCTACAATCTTTGGTTCAGGTAAAATCTCATACTTTTCGAGTAATTTCTTTAATCTTTTGGAATATGGACATTGACTTTTGGAAAATATAGTCATTGGTGATAAAGCACGGACCGTCATCAAATCGGCTTGTGGGTCATATTCTCCATTGTCATTCACAGTCTCTTGCTTGTTACTGCTGCCGCTGCCAATGCCACTGCCAATGCCGTTGCCAATGCCGTTGCTGCTACTACCGCCAGTGTCACTGTTTGATTGGTCCTTGCTTATCTCCTTGATACCTTCTTCACTCTTACCTTTGGATATCTCCTTATTTATTGCATTGTCTGTCTTTTCATCGTTATTGGAGTTCACCAAATTATTCGATACTACTATAGGATTCTTTTTATTAGTAGGTACACCAACTTGATTGGCATCTATTGGTTGTTTATTTGCATGTATCTTGTTACCAATTTGATCTGAAGCTTGTGAGTGCACCAACGAAGCGGCATTCTGCCCAACTCGATGTAAGACAAATACCAATACAAGTACTAGTCCTGTTAAAAGGAAGACTCTCAACTGTCTAACTCCAGCCATAAAAATATCTGCCTATCTTTCAATATGAAGAAAACCTAAATCTAAAAAAAAAAAAAAAAAAAATGGCTCAATCAAGAAGGACTCCTCGTTGTACTAACCCCTAAATTACAAAGAGAAATCGATTTCTGATAGGTTGTGTTTTCTTCTTATTTGGTCCTGAATCTTCCTTATCAAGCTGACTAGACTCTAATGTCTTATCAGCACTACAAATGAAAACCTCTTTGCTTCCATTCATTTTCTTCTTTGCGTTAAATCGAAATTTTGATAATTTTTTAACGCTCATTACATGGTCACGTGATCTTGAAGAAAGAAAAGAAAGAGAAGAGGTTTTGTTAACTCTTCCCCCTTTCTCCTTTTTAGTTATGCTTGACTTGACTTGACTTGACTTGACTTGACTTGACTTGACTTGATGATGATGATGAATTGGGAATGGGAATGGATGGTAACGAGGTTTCAGAGGTCCAGCAGTAGGCGTCATAACAAGCTTTCAGAGGTCCAACAGTAGGCGTCATAACAAGCTTGACAAAACTTTGGTACATTGAAAGGTTCCTTGAAAGGTTCCTTAAAAGGTTCCTTAAAAGGTTCATTGTTGTCAGGATGGAGTTGAGCTCTGTCAAATTCTCTTTTCAAAATCATGCAATTTAAACAAACAGCAAAAAGGGAAGAGTTGTAGAAACTTGCTATTTGGAGACCGTTTTCCAACATCTTATGGGCTACTGTCTTGTTATAGCTAAGCTTAAACGTTGACATATTGGTTTCGTGGATATAGTTGGAATTAGGTTGATACATGATTACTGGAGGCTGATACTCTTTGTCATAAATTTGCACGTTTTCCTCTCCAACATTCAAAACTTCAAAATCGTTTACCAAATCACATCCTAAGAATATAGGTCTCTTGTTTAAACCCTGTTTTATAATCTGCTCTTGTGTAGGAACTTTGGGGAATATTGATCTTACTTCATCTCCATGGCCACTTTGATAAGGTAATCGAAAATAAGGAATTTGCAACCCGGTAGCGTTTTTTGCATTTATTGGTATTTGGTTAAACCTACTAGAAGTCTTTTGCAAAACAGTTCCATTGGGGTAGTTGTCCAACTCTCCACTCATATCGTAGGCCAAAATGATATCAACTTTTCGTGATTTCCTTAAAAGTGGCTGGAACGGGATATTTTGGCCGTCATCGCCTCCGTCAACTAGGTACAAATCAGGGTTTCTACCGACTCCAATATTATTGCTACAGAAACTGTGATTATTGGTGGTGGTGCTACTCTTGCTGTTGCAATTGCTGTAGTTGAAGAACGGATTAGGCGAGTATAATGCGTAATCCGGGTGCATTTGCGGCACTTTCAAATAATTCCACTCTGAACTAAAACCAAATAACTTGAGGATATCTTCAATTGAAGACATTATTTCCAGTTGATACTTGTGGAAAAGTTGATAAATGTATTTGAAAATGTGATTAAACAAGGAAGAAGAAGTCCCAACTAAAAACCCTACATTATCAAACCCCGACACACAATACGTCAAATTGTCTCTTTTTACCGTTGCCATCCCGTTAGATAAACGAGTTCCCAAATATTCCAAATCAACAAAGGCATTTAAGTAACAATCCCAAGAGCCAAACTCGTACGGAGTAAATTCAAAAATGTGACTATCAATACTCGATACTTTTGCACTTGGATCCTTATCCGCTGCTGCTGCTGCAGGATCTCGTTCAATAGTTCCGATGATGGGGAAAGGTTGCTCAAAGCTTTGAAACGACTCAAGATACCTGGCAGCCGATGTCATTGTTATTCCGGGGGTTCGTGCTGCACTTGTGAATATCTTTCTAGCTAAGGCTCTTCCCCAGTAGTCAGTGAGACTGGTATAAAACCCCGCTTTTCTTTTATCTCTCACTTCAATTAAAAGTTCTTTGTAAAACTTGAGATATTTAGAAACCATCAAGTTTTCGTTTGCATTTGTAGTTATTGTACCGTTGGTCAAAAAGCTCGTCAACCATTTCTGCAAGGGATCTATTGTTTTAATATCATCCTTCTTACGGAAAAACCCAAGATTCACAAATTTAAACCAATTAACAAAACTTTTATCACCTTTAGCCGGTTCTATATGTGGCTCCTTTTTAATAGCACCAGCAAACACAGAAGACGCTCCTTCTCCTTTTCCTTCTCCTTTTCCTTCTCCTTTTCCTTCTCCTTCTCCTTCTCCTTCTTCTTCCCCCTTCCAAGCTTCCTCAAAATCTCCTCTTTCTTTGGTTGGATCAACATCAGGCATTCCTTCCAATAATGGTTCTTTCAAGTTCCATCCTTCGTCATCGTCTACTTCCTCATCTACCCCACCCATCATCTCACTGATCTTCTTGAAATCATTGACAAACTGAGAAATTACAAGCCATGACCCGCCACTAATCCCAGCAATATAACTAGTAGCTTGCAAAATCCCACTCGCAAAAGTCAAATTGTTCAACTCTCGATCATCCAATCCCTGAATTATACCAGCACCAACTAGCATCGACCTATAACCACCTCCGCTCAAAGCAATGGCTATTATTGTTGGCTTTTTCTTATATCGGAACCAGAATTGTTCAATATCAAAATTGGGAATTTTATTCTTGTACAAAAGCGACTTAATATTGGACTCGGTTTTGATATTTCTATTGGCTATATAGTGAGCTTCCTTTTTACATATAGTCTATCTCGAAAAAGGAAATAAGTTAATAATAGGCTTGTTACTTCTTATGTTGCTTCTCTTACATACATCATTGGCTTCTCTTATCAAGTTATGTTTGGGACATATTACTGGATATGGAGCATACGATAAGTTCCAGTGTCTTTTTGTTGTTAAAAAGTCGCTGATATTCTGAAGCAACAACCTGTCTGTCGTTTCCATGATCTTATTGAAAAATTGCACTTGTGACAATACCAAAATACCAAACAGACATTGTAATAATGAAATCTGGTGGAGCTTCATTGGTTAAATGGCCATAGTCGTTTGGGCGGCTAACTGATATTTGATTTGATTGCAAAAAAAAAAGAAACAAAAAAATGGAAAGAGGAATGGCCGCATGACACTATCGAGCTATCGACACTATTGAGCGAAGCGAGATAGTGGAGCAGCACCGACTACACCGACTCTATCGACACCATTGAGCGAAGCGAGATAGTGGAGCAGCACCGACTACACCGACTCTATCGACACTATTGAGCGAAGCGAGATAGTGGAGCAGCACCGACTACACCGACTCTATCGACACCATTGAGCGAAGCGAGATAGTGGAGCAGCACCGACTACACCGACTCTATCGACACTATTGAGCGAAGCGAGATAGTGGAGCAGCACCGACTACACCGACTCTATCGACACCATTGAGCGAAGCGAGATAGTGGAGCAGCACCGACTACACCGACTCTATCGACACTATTGAGCGAAGCGAGATAGTGGAGCAGCACCGACTACACCGACTCTATCGACACCATTGAGCGAAGCGAGATAGTGGAGCAGCACCGACTACACCGACTCTATCGACACTATTGAGCGAAGCGAGATAGTGGAGCAGCACCGACTACACCGACTCTATTGACTCTATCGATACTATCGAAGCAAGATAGCGGAGCAGCACTTTGTAACTGCCGCTGACTAGCGACACTAGCTCGCTTTGCTGGATAGTGGAGCATTGATAAATATATATGTGCTATATATATATATATATATATATATATATTCAAATTCATATGAAGTGGAAATGAGTACTGTTTATATAGCACTCAGAAACTGTCTCACTACAAAGAGAAGTTCTCTCACCAATACCTACAAAGAGAAAGTTCTCTCATCAATACTTTGTAACAGAGAAGGAGTACTGCTTCACTCGATAGTGGAGTTCTCTCTACAACAAAATTGAATAAAATGTTTTCTCTTATAAAAAAGTTCCAGAAATATAACAGTTTCTATAATCCAAATGGTTGGTTGTATACACGAGAACACGAAGGTTTAATAAATCATTCTTAGTTTTATCTTTTTTCCCCTTTTTTTTTCTTTTCGAAGGCTTTCTTAAGAAATCAAGTTGATGATTGATGTGATAAATAAGAGTTGAAATTAAATAATTTGTTTAATCAGGGGTAAAGCAGGGAAGCACACCCTCTTTTTCCTAATATCAAATTGGGAAAGAATGGCTTCCCCTTCTCCTCTTCTTTTGCCCCCCCATGAACTAAAACAAAATTATTCAAAATCAGCTTTTAGATATCAATCTAAAAATCTTCATCATCTTCGGATACATAAGCATCACCCAATTCCTTCTTTTTCTTCATTCTTTCCTTCTTCTTCTTTCTCAATTCAGCTGACGACAATTTAGACTTCTTCTTACCACCAGCAATCTTGTTACCCATAGCATCGAATTTATCTTCTTCGTCTTCCTTCTTTTCAATTCTTGGACCAGAACCTTGACCTTGGACCCAGTTGTGACCAGATGGTGTCATTCTACCATCCAAAACAGCCCAAACTTCTTCAGTCAAATCTTTAGTGAATTCGGCAGAGTGTGTGATGATAACAATACCACCTTCAAAAGCCTTCAAAGCCTTGGATAATGCACCCAATGAGTCACGATCCAAATAGTTGGTTGGTTCATCCAAAACAATCAAGTGTGGTCTTTGCCATGTACAAGCAGCCAAAACCAATTTGACCTTTTGACCACCAGATAAACCTCTGATTCTCGAGTGTGAAACTAATTCAGCATCCAATCCCAACATGGAACAATGTTCTTCAATTTCTCTTCTGGTTAATGGTCTAAATTGTCCAGAGGCTAAAGCTTCCTTCATATCAACTTCAGCAACCAACTTGGCGTGTGTTTCCATCAATTCTCCTCTTGGTAACCATGTGTTGTCAACAGACATCATTGGAACCCACCTTTCATTCTTCAAACCAACATTTTCACCCAAAGACCATGAAATTTCATACTCATAAGAGTTTTTGAATTTTCTTCTTGCATGAATACCAACAACTCTTCTTAAAGTACCTTCAACTTTGAAGATCTTGTTCATGTTTTGTTCATCTTCTTCATTGATTTGTCTTGAAGCTCTATCCATGGTTTCTCTATCTTCACCAGTTTGGAATCTCCATTGGATATATTCAGATGGAGTCTTGTCCAAGTGGTTATCAATATGAGCAAAAGCGTGTTGTTTGATATAAGCAATACGACAGTTTTCGTGAACATAAACTTCACCAGAGGTTGGTAACAATTCACCAGTCAAGACATTGATCAAAGTTGATTTACCAGCACCATTAGGACCAATGACAGCAATTCTCGATGATAATGAACATTGGAAATTGATATCTCTGATTTGAGGTTTTGAAGTACCTGGATATTGGAAAGTCATGTTGGAAACCTTGACAATTGCCTTTTGTTTTGTCTTCACACCTTCCAAGAAACCTGGTTCTGGGAACTTGAATTCCAAATCAGAAGCTCCTAACTCATAGTATGATTGGGCTGATGGACATTTCTTGACAAATTCAGACAAGTTACCCTTGTATTTTCTTAATTTGAAACCTTCATAGTGGATAATGTATTGACAGATTTTGTCCAAAAATCCAGAATCGTGGGAAACAATAATGGAAGTAATACCACATGTTTGCAAGTAGTTGACTAACCAAGCAACGTTAACAGTATCCAAGTGGTTAGTTGGTTCATCCAATAACAAGATATCAGCGTTTTTCAACACGGCTCTGGCTAAAGCCAACTTCATCTTCCAACCACCGGATAATGATTGAATTGGCATAGTGATCATCTCTTCTGCAAAACCAAACTCTCTCAATTTGTTTTCAACAGATTCTCTGGTCAAACCAACTTCACCATCTTCAATAACAAAGTCAACAACCGTTGTATCAGCGTGAGTACCGTCAATATCGTGCTCAACATACACAGTCTTACATTCGTCTTGAGTTGGGAAACCTTCAACTTGTCCATTAGCAATGGCTCTCATCAATGTAGATTTACCAGCACCATTTGGACCACATAAACCATATCTTCTGTTTCTCTTTAATCTGAATTGAGTCTTGTTCAACAAAATCTTGGCACCATAAGCCAATGAAAACTCACAGTTACACAAGTCTTCACCTTCATCTTCCTCATCTTCAAAGGATGGTGGCTGTGGAATATTGTCAATAGCTCTTTTTCTATATTCTTCAATGATATCCTTACCTTCCTTTTCGTGTAAAAAGATTGTAGCAAATGGCAAAACGTTTTGTAACCAAGCTTCTGGTTGAATTTCTCTTTCGTCAACCAAATCACCAGCAATAGCAGCAATATAGTTTAAGGCAGTATTGAATCTCTTGGCGATTTCTTTTCCTTCCAACAACTTGTTTAATTCACCCAAGGTAACTTCTACATCACCTGCAGTAGAGATTTCGGGGATCTTGTCATCGTCGCCAATAGCACCGACTCTTCTCAAAGTGTTCAAAGCTCTGTTGGTAACGTCTCTGGCTTCTGGATCTGCCATGTTGGCAAAGTTAGACTTCAAAGCTGGCAACAATTTTTCCAAAAATGGAGCAACAACTTGTGGATCGTCAACCAATTTACACATGTTATCAACAATAACAGCGGCTTTACGCTTAATTGCGGTATCTCTTTCAGCTAAACCTCTTGATAACAATGGTTCCATAATGGACAAGGTAGCCATGGTAACTTCGGAAACAAAAGTGGTTGCACCCAACAAATGAACGGTTTCTGGAACTTCAGTTGGTTTAGCAATACATTCAATTAATTTAGGAATGAATTTTTCAATATCCTTATTATCAATGGTTTCAGTACACTTGGACATTGTTTTGGTAGCAGCATCTTTAACTTCCTTTTTGGTGTCCCACATAGTTTCCGATAAAATTGGAATCAATTCCGGCATTCTCAAGGCGATTTGAGCCTTGGCGGTATCAACCAATTGAGAAATAGCAGCCAATATAGCAACTTTTTCGGTCCATTTATTAGTATTTTGTAAATTTTTGACCAATTTAGGCAAGATTGCCTTTACAGCTGTAGGGGTAATAGCAGCTGCGATAGCCAACAAAGCGTTTGAAGCAGCAACTTGGATATCCTTGTTCTTATCACCAGCCTTGGTAGCGACTAAATCTACCAAATCAACAATATATGGTTCAACTGAAGGGGACAAGTCATTAGCTGAGGAGATGTGCTTATAAGCGTCCAAAGCGGCAACAACGATTTTTGCGTCCTTAGATTGCAATTGCTTCTTTAAGTCGTCAAAAAACTCAACTGGAACATCGTGTTCAACAATCGATGAGTTTAAGAAAGTTGCAATATTTGTAGCAGCTTCATCCTTGTTATCAGCAACTTGTAACTTGGCTAATAACTCGGAAAGAACCTCTGCAGAGTATTTAGATTCACTAGCAGCAGTCATCTTAGGTGTTGATACCACTTCCAAAGAAAGAAAGAAAGAAAAGGAGAAGGAGAAGGAGAAAAAGAAGTGAAAAAAAGGGAAAGAAGAAGTAAGTGAAAAACTTTTAAGATGGGGGGGGCCTTTAGCTCATCTCAAGAAGAAGAAATGAAAAATTTTTTGTAATCAAATGTACACGACTTTGGTAATGTAAGTGGTCACGTGTGTCAGGATACTATCGACACTATCGACACTATCGAGCAGAGCGACACTATCGAGCAGAGCGACACTATCGAGCAGAGCGACACTATCGAGCAGAGCGAGATAGTGGAGCACATTGACTAGCTAATAGGATGAATGTACTGCTAGGTTTTTCTCTATCTTGAGTTAAATGTGACATTATCGAGCAGAGCGAGATAATGTGACAACACTTGGTAGCTTGTTTGGTTATAGAGGTACTGCTATAGCTGTACTGCTATAGGTGTACTACAAAAGATGTACTGCCATAGGTGTACTGCTTAGGTGTACTGCCATAGGTGTACTGCTATAGGTGTACTGCCATAGGTGTACTGCCATAGGTGTACGGCCATAGGTGTACTGCTATAGGTGTACTGCTTAGGTGTACTGCCATAGGTGTACTGCTTAGGTGTACTGCCATAGGTGTACTGCTATAGGTGTACTGCCATAGGTGTACTGCCATAGGTGTACGGCCATAGGTGTACTGCCATAGGTGTACGGCCATAGGTGTACTGCTATAGGTGTACTGCTATAGGTGTACTGCTATAGGTGTACTGCTATAGGTGTACTGCTATAGGTGTACTGCTATAGGTGTACTGCTATAGGTGTACTGCTATAGATGTACTACTATATGTTTACGGTCATAGATGTACTGCTATGTTTACCTTTATATTGAGTGTGTATGTTCCACTATCTCGCTCTGCTCGATAGTGTCGCTGCTTGATAGTGTCGATCAAACAGAGCTATTGAGTAAAAGAAGGTGATAAATAGTACAAACAATAAGCTCAAGTCGAGAAAATAATTGAGAATAATTGAAAAGGCGGATTTTTAATCAAGTTGATGCAAATTTTACCGCAAAATGTAGACACTATTGAGCAGCGACACTATTGAGCAGCGACACTATCGAGCAGCGACACTATTGAGCAGCGACACTATCGAGCAGAGCGAGATAGTGGAACATACACACTCACAATTTACTAGTCACTAGTTGCTACATATTGCTCCACTATCTCGCTCTGCTCGATAGTGTCGCTCTGCTCGATAGTGTCGCTCTGCTCGATAATGGAGCAACATTTGGTAGCTTGTTAGGTTATAGATTTTCTGTTATAAATTTTCCACTATAGGTGTACTGGTATAGGTGTACTGCTAGGTTATAGGTGTACTGCTAGGTTATAGGTGTACTGCTAGGTTATAGGTGTACTGCTAGGTTATAGGTGTACTGCTAGGTTATAGGTGTACTGCTAGGTTATAGGTGTACTGCTAGGTTATAGATTTATTGCTATAGGTGTTTCCAACTGTTGTTCGAATTTACCCTTCTTTTTTTTATTCTCACTAGTCACTACTTATTGCTCCACTATCTCGCTTCGCTCGCTCTCACTATATATCACTCCACTATCTCGCTTCGCTCGCTCTCATTACATATCACTCCACTATCTCGCTTCGCTCGATAGTGTCGCCAGAGATTTCATAAATTTTCGCACACATGACCTGCATTTAGGCTATCAGTAAGAAAGCTTATTCGAGTCTATGCAGTGTTTATAAAAGAGAACCATAATTACACTGTATAATCGGATATCACACTATCTCGCTCGGCTCGATAGTGGAGCACACTACCTTGACACAACACTATCGAGCAGTGTCAATATGCTCGCTAGTGTCGATATGCTCGCCACTGTCGATATAGCCAATGTCGATATAGCCAGTGTCGATATAGCCCGTGTCGATATAGCCACTGTCGATATAACCACTGTCGATATAACCACTGTCGATATAGCCACTGTGCTCCACTAGCTCGCTTTGCTCGCTAGTGTCTATTGCAGTTATTTAACAAGATACCTTCTGATAAGGTCTGCAATGATAAAGAAGTTTGAATATTTAAGCAATCCTGCCTATTGCTTTTGCCGCCCCTCCTTATTGCTTCGCCACTTACAATAATTATCGTCTGTACCCCTCACTTTGCCACAACTCTGCCATCGATTCTATCGCTTTGCACTCATCGCACTACAAACTACTCTAGTGTCTACTCAACCCTCAACCCTCAACCCTCAACCCTCTCAACCCTCTCAACCGTCAACCCTCAACCGTCAACCGTCAACCGTCAACCCTCTCAACCCTCTCAACCGTCAACCGTCAACCCTCAACCGTCAACCGTCAACCGTCAACCCTCTCAACCCTCTCAACCGTCAACCGTCAACCCTCAACCGTCAACCGTCAACCGTCAACCCTCTCAACCCTCTCAACCGTCAACCGTCAACCCTCAACCGTCAACCGTCAACCGTCAACCCTCTCAACCCTCTCAACCGTCAACCGTCAACCGTCAACCCTCTCAATATTCTCTGCCCTCTTTGCACTTGCTCTAACAAATACGTTCAGCCTCTTCAATCTCATCTCGAATCAAACGAAAATCCAAAAAATTTGATACATCAATAGACGAAGAATCGAAACAAAAAAATATTAAAAACTTTTATAAAACAGAGTTATTCTAGTACCAATTTTTCTTTTGATCCCTCCCCCCCCTTGTTTTCCCTTGTTGTTTTACCCTGTTGTTTTACCCCGTTGTTTTACCCTGTTGTTTTACCTCGTTGTTTTACCCCGTTGTTATTCCCCGTTGTTTTACCCCGTTATTTTTCTGGGTATTTGGGTATTTGGGTAATTGGGTATTTGGCTGATCAGAAATGAGTGTTGACAAGGAAACCAAGTATGACAGACAATTAAGACTATGGGCTTCTACAGGTCAACTGAATTTGGAAAATAGTTCTATATGTCTCATCAATGCCACGGCAACAGGATGTGAAATCCTAAAGAACCTCATATTACCTGGAGTGGGCAAGTTTACAATCATTGATGATTCCAAAGTCACGAATGAACAATTGTCGAGTAATTTCTTTTTAAAAACTAGTGACCTAGGTAAAAATGTGGCTGATTGTGTTTTGCTGAATCTCGCCGAATTGAATACTGAAGCTGTTGGATTCGCAATTGTCCAATCTGTTGAACAAGTGTTACTATCCGATAAACAGGGAAAATTCTGGGATCACTTCAACTGTGTTATAGTAAGTGATTATATTCCCCAGCTCGATAAACTAATCGACTTGCTCTGGGAAAAACAAATCCCCTTATTGATTGTTAATACAATTGGCTTTTACGGTTCCTTGAACTTGCTAGCAAATGAAACAACAGTCATTGAAACTCACGACCCTTCAAAGTTGTACGATTTAAGAATAGATAAACCCTGGCCCAAATTGCAAGAGTATGCAGACTCGTTTGACTTGGAGAAATTGGACGATCAAGAACACGCACACGTCCCGTATATTGTCATCTTTATAAAAGCACTAAATCACTGGAAACTGCAACATAACAATTCTTTGCCAGCAACCTATGGTGAAAAAAAACAGTTTAAAACTTATATCGAGTCTTTATCAAGAAATATCAACTTGGAAACAAACTTTGTCGAAGCTGTGCAGTCGTGTCATCGAGCTTTCCAAAAAACACAAGTTCCTGATAGTATCAAGAATTTGATTGAATTGAGCAATGAGAAGAAATATTCCAAAATAGATAGTTCATCACTGTTTTGGGTTTATATCGCAGCATTGAAGCAGTATTTGGCCAAAAATGATAATGTACTACCATTACCTGGAACATTACCAGACATGGCCTCCAATACCGTGAATTACACATTGTTAAGCAAGATATATCGAGATAAAGCTCGTCAAGATCAGTTACTATTTGCAAAAGAGGTTTACAAAATTCTCGAGCTGCAAGGGAAACCAAAAGATATAGTCACTGAAGATGCAATTGCTTCTTTCTGCAAAAATGCCCAACTACTATTTGTCACTATTGGGTCTAAGAATTTGTACTCTTTAAAACTTGTTGAACAATTCCACAATGAATCAAACCACCTGTTAGCCATATACTTGGGAATACTAACATTTAATGCATATATCTCACATTATCAAACGCCGCCAACAATCGAAAACTTGGACAAATTCATCCAACTCTTTAATAAAGAAATCAATACTATAATCAAACCAATTGCAGAATCAACAAAAAAAGTGTTTACGGAAATGTTAACTCACAACTCGAGAAATTATCATAATCTAAGCAGTTTTATGGGTGGAGTTGCAAGCCAAGAGATTTTGAAATTAACAACTGCTCAGTATATTCCATTGGATAATCTCTTTGTTTTCGATGGAATAAACTCAAGCAGTGAAAGGTTTAAAATATAGTTGCCTTTACTTGAAAATGAATGCTATGAAGAAAAAAAAATTGAAAAAAAACATGAAAAAAACATGAAAAGTAACGTGAACCACTTATAGATCATCGAAAGAACCCTGCACCGCAGAGTCATTCTTCTTCTTCCTCTTCTTCTTCTCCTGCTTATTCTTTCTTATCATATCCTTCCAATCCTCCTTTGTCTCATCATCATCATCATCATCATCATTAGCACCACCACGTCCATCTTCCTGGATAAGTTGCTTTTCAATAGCTTCCCTTTTCCTCTTCAATTTCTCCTTCCTCTCCAATTTAGCCTCTTTTTTATCAGTCTTACTGGACCACGCTTCATTCTTTGCCTTCAACTCCTTTCTTCTCTTTGCAGTTGCAGCTTTCGTCAATTTGTCCTTTTTTAAACTCTCCAATCTTGACTTTTCCTGCAACTTATCAGCATATGCGTATTGATCCATATCTATAACGTCGCCTAGCCAACCATCCTGGGGCATTTGCGCATTGTCAATATACTTTGATTCAGGCATCTTCGGTAGTCTTAATAAACCATACATCTTGGCAATTGCCAAGTAGTCTAAACTTGCCATTCGGAAAATCAGACTAGCGATATGTTTGGAATAATATCGTATAAACCCAACATAGGACTTAACTGCAAGTTCATGTCTTGCCCTATCTTCAAGGATATATTTGCGCACATCTTTATAGAATTTATCGTGGTTAGGATTTCTTGGTGGCTCCATTTTGGTCATGAAAATATTCTTCACTTCCATGAACCCAACATAGTCTTCTTCTTGGGTATCGTTATTCAACATTACTATGGCTCGACCTACTTTGTTTGCCCTTCCTGTTCTTCCACAACGGTGAATAAACACATTAGGATCCAAAGGTGGATCCATTTGTATTACTAGATCAACATCTGGAACGTCTATACCTCTAGCGGCAACATCTGTAGTCACCAATACATATTTTGTGCTATCGTCATTCCCCTCAATAAAACTCTCCAAAGTTTTTAATCTCGACTTTGTACTTAACTGCCCATATAGTGAAAAGAATTTCAACTCTTGAGTGTCTACTAATTTTGTTACCATTTGGTAAAGATGCTTGACAAAAGAACATGTAGGTAGATAAACAATAACCTTTTTAAACACAAAACTATGCAACATTTGCAATACAGTCGTCAATTTGTATTCTGGATCAATCATCATATAAGAAAGCTGTAACGACGTAGGAGCACTATTATTTAGTTCTCCCATAAGACTCTTTGTTTTCACTTGTAATTTGACTGGGTTGTTCATTCCAGTTCTAAAGATCGTATCACCTGCAGCAGATATAGTTGCTGAAAACAAAGCAGTCCTGCGTTGTTTTGGCAATTGCTTCAAAATCTTGACAACATCAGTTTCAAATGAAAAATCAAGCAATTTATCTGCCTCGTCCAAAACAACAATCTCTAAAGATGAGGTCTTGACATATTTTGAGGACATGATGAAATCCAATAGTCGACCAGGGGTAGCTACCAATATCTGTGGCTGATGTTGTTGAAAAAATTCGAGATCCCCCCTTACGTTTCCCAATGACCCTACAAGCAACTGTGTTTTAATCACTGGTGTCATTTCCTCTGGCAAATACCCAAGTACCTTATCAAACACCATTTGAATCTGCTTGGAAAGTTCTCTCGTGGGAGCCATTACAATAGCTAACACATGACCCCTTTTCAAAGTCTCGGGTCTATCTTCGCCTTCTGGTACCAGATACAATACTTTAGACACTTTTTGTAATACTGGTATGACATAAGCAAGTGTTTTACCTGACCCAGTTACTGCTTCAACTATAACATCTTTGTTCCCGCTTAATAATGGGATAGTCGATGCTTGTACTGGAGTCATTGTCGGATACTCTAACGAGTGTATAGCATTTTTTAGCCATGGCTCTAGATCAAAACGTAAATTATCCCACGATAGCGACTCTTTATTTGTCTTCATGCTTCAAACTCGAGATGAGATGCGATGCAATGAGATGAGATGAGATGAGATGAGATGCGATGAGATGGGTGCGAAAAAACTGAAAAATATGAAAAATATGAAAAATATGAAAAATATCTTGAATTCCCATTTCCTGCTCCTCCATTTGGGATTGGATTGACGACGGCGACGTTCAAGTACATGATACGAAGCAGAGGGTTAGTTCAATGTCTCATGGTGAAAAGACAATACAGTAGTATCCTTGAAAGCACATCACACAGCCAAATCGCAATGTCTAGCACCAGCTCCAGCTCCAGCTCCAGCTCCAACACCAGCTCCAGCACCTCTGATCAGGCATTAGATTACTCGAGTTGGTCGAAAGAAGAGCTCATTATCAAAATCAAGGATCTTGAACAAAAGGCACAAGGCTCAAATGGAAAGCTGGACATGGATATACCTCACACTAGACCCAATTTGAAGAAAAGAAAAGAGTTTGACTGGAGCAAACAGAATTTTCGGTTTGTTGCTATAAAATTTGCATATCTAGGGTGGAACTATAATGGACTTGCTTATCAAGCAGAGCCAACACAGTTGCCTACAGTAGAAGAAACCATATTGAAAACCCTTTCTAAAGTAAAGTACATTCCTGAACCTATAGAAGAAGTTGATTTTGCCAGATGCGGAAGGACAGATAAGGGTGTAAGTGCAATGAATCAAGTGATTTCCATCAAGTTGCGATCAAATCTTACTGCTGAAGAACAACTAGACGCGGCAAACGACTCAAGAGAAGTTGATTACTTGGCAGTAATAAATCACAATCTACCACCTGATATCGTAGCCCATGCTATTTGTCTAAGACCACCAGAGAATTTTGATGCAAGGTTCAGTTGTAAGAATCGTCACTATAGATATTTGTTTAAAAAGACACTCAACTTGGATATTGGCCTAATGAGCCAAGCAGCCCAGTATTACTTGGGTGCGCACGATTTTAGGAACTTTTGTAAATTGGACGGATCAAAGCAAATCACCAATTTCGAAAGGTTCATATCAAGGTCCGAAATCATTCCTTTGGGAGACGATTGGTACTGTTTCAATCTTATTGGAACTGCATTCTTGTGGCACCAAGTACGATGTATGGTGGCTATGTTATTTCTCGTGGGTCAAAAACTCGAAGATCCAAGTATCATCAAAGATTTGTTAAACATGACAAAGTATCCAACGAAGCCACAATACGAAATGGCAAATGAAATTCCATTGGTGTTGTACGATTGCCAGTTCCCTGAAATGGAATGGAAACGACTTGATTGTGCCAATCACTTCAACAAGTTTTTAAGCAAATTCCGAGGTATGCACTACAACTTGGCCGTAAAAGCCCAAATGCTGCTGATTATGGAATCTGTATTATTTGGACCAACAACTACAATTGATCAAGCTACAACAGCAAAAACAATTCCTCTTGGTGATGGTATTGGCCGTAGTTTTGCAAATTATATTCCTCTTGCCGACCGTCAACGAAGTGAAAATTATGAAATCTTGAATGCCAGATGGATGCAACGAAAGGGTCATAAAAGACAACAGCAAAGGGAAATAAAAAGTGACTAATAAAAAAAAAAGAAAAGAAAAGATAAAACAACTAGTTGCACCCTTTGTTAATTAGATATCCAAGATGGTTCCCAATATTGTGGCCCATCTTCGCCTTGTGAATCAACCCATAAAATCCCATTCATAATCATTTCATTAATAACATTTTCGCTTCTAACACCATCCCATTGGAAATTATCCTGGATTAATCGCTTAGTGACATACCCACCCGTAAACTCGCACAATTCATAAATCTTGATTTGATCTTGTGACAAATTATCCAATGATGAGAATTTCAACCATTTGATGCCATTGATAACTAAGATTTCATAGTTTTTACTACCCATTGAGTTCAAAACCTGTATAGCTTGCTCGATATCTTTCAAGTCAATATCAAGCTTCAAATCAGAGGAGGATATAGAATTAGCCGTAATTATACTTTGCAATTCCTTTAAAGGGATCAATCCACCATTAAAGTCTCTTGTTTCCTGACATATTTCAACAATTTTTACTGATAATCCTATTGTAAAGTTATTACTTTTATTATTATCGTTTTTTCTTGTTTGCTTCTTGAAACCGCCGTTGCTATATATGAGCAAATCCAAAGGGTCCATACCAATCAGCTGGGAAATCTGGTTGAATTTGGTCCTAAACTCAGAATTGTGTTTAATTTCATCGCCATGTTCATTGATAAAATTGATCATTGCTGATCGGAAAACTTGTAATTGAGTAGACAACTGCTCTGAATGTTGCTGCTTTAACCTTTGACCCAATCGCAAGTAAGCATCTCTATCTGAATCGTGGTTCATTTCGAAACTAATACCAACACTAACACTTGAGAATCTTGCGCTTTCAGCCCAGCCCAGCCCAGCCCAGCCTCTAACTTTTACAATTTCCAATAAAAAACTAAACTTATTAGCGCTTAACTAATTAAATTACTAAAAGACTTTGACCCTAGTTGCCACAGACACTATCGAGCTTAGTAAAGAGAATGGAATAACGATCTACTCTACTACCAGTCTTAGAGGAGGGGGTGAAGGGAGCAGGGAGCAGGGAGCGTGGGAGGGGAGATCCCCTTCTAGACTCTAGACCCTAGACCCAATTATACTCTTCAACCATTGCGATGCGATGCGATGCGATGCGCGATGCGATAATATAATCACGTGACTAATCCCAAGTCCAGGAAAGGATAGTCACGTGTTTATGGAAGCCGAAGCCCTCTCTCCTAAATTCATCAAATCTCTAATCACATGTCTAATCATGGTAAAATGGTCACGTGTTTATGAAAAGTCCTCTCTCCACTATCGAGTAAAGCGAGATAGTGGTGCAATGGAACTCGTGTGTTGGTAGTGTCGGTGGCAGCTAGTGTTGCTTTACTATCGAGCAAAGCAAGATAGTGTCGATAGTGTCGATAGTATCGGTGTAGTCAGTTCTGCTCCACTATCGAGCAAAGCAAGATAGTGTCGATAGTGACGATAATATCGGTGGCAGTTAGTGTTGCTCCACTATCTCGCTTCGCCCGATAGTGTCGATAGTGACGATAGTGTCGATAGTATCGGTGTAGTCAGTTTTGCTCCACTATCTCGCTTCGCTCGATAGTGTTCGTAGTGTTGGTAGCAACTAGTGTACTCCACTATCTCGCTCTGCTCGATAGTGAGTTAATCACGTGCTTATCAAAATTCCTCGGATCTTTCATTTTTTGCTTTATCCGAGAAAATTGATACCTCAGCGGCTAATAGAAGCCTGAAAAATTCCCCCCCCCGTTTTAATGAAGGATCAGTTTCGAGTAGGCCAATTTAAGGTCGGTTTTTGGACCCGCATTTTGACCCCTCAACGTTTACCTCCCTCCCCTTTTCCCCTCCTCCTCTTTCCTCCATTACTCTCTTAAGTAAAGGTTGGTCTATTCTTTTTTCTTTTTTCTTTCTCTTTGGGGGGGAGGGAGGGTTCTGGAATGGATATAAGACCGATATCTTTTAGTATCTGACTGCTGCCCCGTTCTTTTTCCCCAACTCTTTTTTCTTTTCTTTTCTTTTCTTTTTTTTCTTTTCACTGGGGTTTCTACTGTTAGGTCTACTTTTCTTCATTTCAAGAGGTTATGGCTTTGTCGTCGTCTTCTTCTCTTCCTCCTCTTTCGAAGAGGTCAGATCCAGCGGTGCCACGTGAAATCCAGGTAATTTTAGGTAAGGGCGTTTCAGCTACTCTCGCTATACCCCACTCGTATGGATTAGAGAATCCCTTTGAAAATAATTTTGCACCAGTAACTCATAAGGCAGCGTTGATTTTACATGGACAAGGAGGTCATAGAGACTATGTTTACCAGAGGTTGCTAGCTCATAGGTTAGCAAAGGAATTGGGTGTATTCAGCTTGCGGATCGATTTTAGAGGATGCGGCGATTCTAAAGATAATGAAGATGAATTAGAAGGTAGGACTTTAACTCAGGATGTTGAAGATATTCAAGCGTCTGCGGAATTCGTTATGGATGGGAAATTGAATGGCGTGGGAATTGACTTGACTTTGAGTGCAGTCATTTCTCATTCAAGAGGCAGTGTTGCTATGTTTTTATGGGCTTTGAAGCAGGATGCAATGTTGAAAAAGGGAGACCCAAAAGCTATAATTGTACCTAATTTGGTTAATTGTGCAGCTAGATATACCTCAGTAACAGTTTTGGAAAGGTACCATGCATTTAAGGATTATGACTTTATACCTGATATTTCGGCATTTAGGCATGGTAAATATCAAAAAGTCAACTTGGCAGCTAGAGAAATCATCACTTTATCCAAACCCGATTTCAGTACTTTGAAATCCTTGTCTAGAGATTGGTCTTGCTTGAGTATCTATGGACTACAAGATGCGATTATCCCAAGATACGATAGTGCTGAGTTTGCCAATGCTTTGAATAGAGGCCCATTGTCACATACTTTGAAATTGATACCAGATGCCGATCACAATTTCTTTGGCCACAAGATGATTCAACCTGATGACGACTTGGAAGATGTTAACCCTTTGAATTTACCATTGAAGAAAAATAGAGTCAATTATAACTATCTTGTATGCGATTACATCATCGACTTTCTTTCACCTGAGAAGGAATTGGATAGATTCTTACACTCAAACAATGAGATTGGAAGTATTTCAAGATGGAAAAATGTTGAAGGGGTTAGTAATTTCAGAGATATAGGTGGATGGAGAATCCATGATCCTACATTCAAGTTGGTTGAAAGGAGTAGCAGCAGCAGCAGCAGCAGCAGTAAAGACAATCATCACGTTTACTATGTCAAACCACATTTGGCTTTCAGGTGTGCCAATATTGCTGGCTTGACTGAGAATGGTCTTGAGACTATAAAAAAAATGGGAATAAAAGCTGTGTTTGATTTACGATCAGATGGTGAAATTGAAAAAGATGGATATCCAAAGGATTTGGAGAAACATGGTATTAGAAGAATTCACGCACCAGTATATTCCAATGATGATTACTCGCCGCAAGCTATAGCGTTGAGATACACCAATCTCATGACATCTTGGTCAACTTATGTTCATGTTTATGAAGACATGTTGGAGTTTGGTTGTGAATCTTTCAAAACTGTTTTCCGGTACATTTTGAAGGAAAATAAACCATTTTTGTTCCATTGCACAGCAGGTAAGGATCGTACGGGTATTTTGAGTATGTTGTTTCTCTTGTTGGCCGGTGTTGACAAAGATACCATAGGTAAGGAGTATGAGCTTACCACAATTGGGTTAAAACCAGACCACCCTGTGCTCAAAGGTAAATTCTTGGAAACAGTTACTAAATTAAGAGAAAAATTGGACATAGATGGGGCAAATGATATAGAACAAATGATATCCCAAGGAAGATCAGATTGGACTTTAGAAAATGATGGGTTTAACAATTTAATAAGTTCTAGATATGAGGCAATGTTGGCCACGATAGGTCACTTTAATTCCACTTATGGAAATATCGTCAAGTACATGAATGACAAGTTGGGATTCACACATGACGAAATAAAGCAAATCTACGAAAGTATTGTTGTTTTAGACCCTGACAATTGCGGATTTGAAATGAATTCTAATTTTGACTGGCAGCATAGAAACATTGGCAAGGCTAAATTTTGAAACATACAATTTGTGGAAACAAGGACACACACGGGGTTGATACTATATACTGCTCCACTAGCTCGCTTCGCTCCCTAGTTTTTGCTCAACTATAGATATTTAGACAAGACTTTTTCTTTTACTTTTTTTTTATATATATCGAGTAGGCTGCTAGTCAGTGCTAAACAGTGCTGCTAAACAGTGTCATTAATCAGTGTCATTAATCAGTGTCATTAATCAGTATGCTCCACTATTTCGCTCCGCTCGATAGTGTCACTAGTCAGTGCTGCTAAACAGTGTCATTAGTCAGTATGCTCCACTATCTCGCTCTGCTCGATAGTGTCACTCACATTATGGGCAATGGACGCTGTTTGAAAATCATTTTAGCTCTAATAATATCAATCATTTCGATTTTATCCTTTTCATCGTCACCATCATCATCAGTAATTATTCTATTTGGATCCATTACAGGTATTTTCATCAATCCTAATGGTATATTCAACTTGACAATACTTCCAACTAATCTTTGACTCTTACCTATAAATAAGGTGACTTTACTCTCGTCTTTGCTGTCAAATTGCAAATTGCCAAACTTTACAGCATCGTAAATATCATCAATGGTTATAAATTGCGAAAGCTTTTCTTTTTCCGACTCGGATAACTCTTTGCAAGAAGCACATGCTGGCTTTTGTGAAGGTAAATTTAATTCCCCTTGTATTTCTAGCAAAGTAAGTCCGTACAGTGTAGTAACCACTGGAGGAAGATCAAGGCGACTTGGCAGTATAGAAGAAGACGGTAGTCTACTCACCGGCACAGAAGAAGACGGTAGTCTACTCACCAGCGTGCAATCAATAACTGCTACTGGCATTCCAACAAGTACTTTGTTTCTTGAATGAGAAGAATTGAAAAAAATAAAAAAAAATAAAAATAAAAATAAAACGCCAATTTGGCATTCACTAGCAGCGGAGACGAAAGCACTAGAGGGGACGAAATGAAAAGTTAATTGAGACAAATACAACGTTAGGGAAAGATTTGGGGGGAAACGCTACTAACGGGAGTTAAAAAAGAGAGGAGCTGCTCTATGGAGCCGTACAAGTGACCTAAAAGTACGGTTTGTTAGGTGATGACAAAGAGCTGGTGAGAAAGAGCTGGCGAGAAAGAGTTGGGGAGAAAGAGTTGGTGGGTGTAGAGTTGGTGGGTGTAGAGTTGGTGGGTGTAGAGTTGGTGGGTGTAGAGTTGGGGAGCGTATAATCCATTAAATGAAGTCATTCGAGTGACCCAAAAGTATAGCTCTAAACCCGGAACGTTAATTGAGACAAATACAACGTTAGGGAAAGAGTTGGGGGGAAACGCTACTAACGGGAGTTAAAAAAGAGGTGAGCTGCTCTATGGAGCCATACAAGTGACCCAAAAGTATTACCCTCAATCTATCAGATGCATCAACTTTTTAAATTGAAAAAAAATTAGATATAAAACATCTCATTAAAATTTACTAAATTCAAGTTTTAGCCATCTTCAGCCGACTCTATTAGCACAAGCCACTTTTCCTGAATAACATCACACTAAAACAATACCATGTATTCTCTTCCAGAATCTTTTTTCGCAATCCAACACTATCGAGCAGAGCGAGATAGTGTTGATAGTGGCGATAGTGGCGATAGTCAGTGCTGCCCCACTATCGAGCAGAGCGAGATAGTGGAGCACTTGTAGCAACACTAGAGTCTCTGTAGTCTATTTCTTCAGAGACTTTTGCAATTCGCTCAGAAGCTCTAGCTCAGAAGCTCTATCAAAGAAGCTCTAGCTTAGAAGCTCTAGGTCAGAAACTCTAGCTCAGAAACTCTAGCTCAGAAGCTCTATCTCAAAAGCTCTAGCTAAGTGCCATTCAGCAACAGCTAGCGCTGTTGCTTCAGAAGCTCTAGCTAAGTGCCATTCAGCAACAGCTAGCGCTGTTGCTTCAGAAGCTCTAGCTAAGTGCCATTCAGCAACAGCTAGCGCTGTTGCTTCAGAAGCTCTAGCTCAGTGACATTCAGCAACAGCTAGCGCTGTTGCTAGCTGTTGCTTCACTAAACAATACCATGTATTCTCTTCTAGAATCCTTTTTGCAATCATTAATTAATAATAAACGTTTTTCCTAATTAGGCTAAACGTTATTAATTTTCTTTCCTATTTAGTTAAGTAACACAATAAAAAAATAACATGTTTATGTATGGCTGCAAAATTGTCCTTTGAAATATTTTGTTATCTTTTTCTCTCTCTCACCAACAGATGGGAGTAACACACGGGTTTGACTGTTCGTTGATGCCCATTAATGTAGTTTGTGTCAATGAAGAAAGATGAGAATAATAACTTGAGGAAATGCAACAATTTACATTGTACGGGATGCATTGTTCTCTCAAGTTCCTTTTTTAGAATAACTGGTTTTCATACCTAGTAGTTTCCTTGAAAACATTTATTATATTAAGCTATATATGAAAAAGTCACAAGAAGCAGTAAGAAGCAGCTTGACACGGGTTTGATTTGGAAAAAAAGGGCTCACCCTTGACATCTTTTGCTTCAACAACCTTTTCTTTTTCAACCACTCCAACCCTTTTCTTTTTCAATCACTCCAACCCTTTTCTTTTTCAACCACTCCAACCCTTTTCTTTTTCAACCACTCCAACCCTTTTCTTTTTCAACCACTCCAACCCTTTTCTTTTTCAACCACTCCAACCCTTTTCTTTTTCAACCACTCCAACCCTTTTCTTTTTCAACCACTCCAACCCTTTTCTTTTTCGTATCACTTTGCTTCACAGGGTAAATTGAGACTTGGGTTCTATTTTTTTGTCTACTGAGCCTCGGGTTGTATTTATTTGTTTGTTTTAGATGGCCTTACCCAGTCCTTATGAATATTCGGCCGTTTTTGGCTTGATGAGACTACTTCAGTATCAAAATAATTATCCTGCTTTGGGTTCTGGATCGCATGCATTATCAACACAAGCAAGAAATCTATTGGGTCCTAGGATCCCAAAAGTCGTTGTTGACTTTCAAACGGCAGTACAATTCAACTTGTTTGGAAGCTATCCATTCCACAAGGATGTTGCACCCTCGGCCGTTTTCACAGCCTTGTTTTCAATTGTTTTCCTTTGCCATTTAGCAATCTTTTCCATCAATTGTTATCGAGGTCACTATTTTTGGCCACAATTGGGATTTATATTTTATTCCTTGTGCCGTGTTTTGGGCTTTGCCTTGAGAATAGTTTGGTCTGCCGACTTGTCTCAAACAAGTATTGGTATTACTGGTGAAGTGTTTTTGATACTCCCAACGGTGTTACTTCCCAGTTTCAATTTGATTTTGGCACAGCGTATATTCACGTGGCGACACCCAGTTGGTGGGTCTAGAAGACTTTTCTGGAATCTTATGTTGACTTTATATGCAATTGTTGCCGGCGTGGTGGCAATGACCATTGTTGCATCTGCTGGTATAAATATATACTTGTTGGGTGCTCCAAACTATGCCAGATTTGTGCGCTGTATCCAAGCAACTTCCGTTTTGATTATTGTTTATTCCTTAACTGCACTTTCTTTGATTGGTTTGGCTTTTTTCTTTAAGCCAACAACAAAAGACGAGAATTTGTATACATACCAACCATGGTGGATCGAATCGTTTGCACCAACGTACTTTGTCAGAAAGGGAGTACCTCAAGAGGCCGCGGAAAGTTTTTTGAAAAGAAACCATAATCATCGATTTGCTATTCGAGTTATTGCTGCAACTCATCATCACTACAAGATGGTTAAAGGCTTGAGCAATGAGCGTGGAGACTTGACGCATAATACTTCTTTGTTAATCATTGCAATAACTACCATCATCATCTTAATAGGTGCTATTCTCCGGTGTGTGGTTTGTTTTCAAGCAAGAATGATGTATGATCGATCGCCAGTAGGGTCAGCAGCTATGATGTATGTTTGGTGGGGAGGATTTGAAATAGTGACCAACATGCTATACTTGATTGGAAGAATTGACTTGAGGTTTTACAGACCAGATAGACTACCCAAACATATCAAGCATATCAAAACTGCTGAGCAGTCATTGTATCCTTCAGAAATTGAAAGTATGGACTTGGATGAGCACGGAAGATTGAAAAATACAGAGTCATATGAGGACCATACTCTGAAAGAAGACGAGGACGAAGATGAGGAGGAGGAGGAGGAGGATGGAAATTTCTACTTTGATGGTGAACAATCCGAGGATGAAGAGGATGATTTCGATTTTGCACCCAATTCTAATATGAAGGAGAAAAAGGAATTAAAACAAATGCTGCTGGAAAAACCTCCTATGGGTGCAGCTTACAATAAAACTGAACCACCATATCCAGATACAAACAAATCTGATACCGAATCCGAGTTCAACTTTTAGCATACCTGACATATATATATATATATATATATATATATATCTTCTTCCTACCTTTATGAGTATAAAATATGTATATGTATATGTATATGTATATATTAATATGATTTATAGATTGAGATATTGTGAACCTCTGCGCCCAACGTCTTTTATTATCGCATCGGAAAAAGGGAAAAAAAAAATTATTAAACGAGGCCTCATCTCAAAAGGTTTAAAAGGTTTAAAAGGTTTAGGGATATTTTGCAAGACTTGTGATAAGCAGCTATGTCGAGACCAGAGGAGTTAGCTCCGCCAGAGATATTTTACAATGACACAGAATCGTTCAAGTATACGTCGTCGACACGTGTGCAGTATATTCAGGCCAAAATGACACTACGTGCATTAGAACTACTAAATCTAGAAAGCAAAGAGCCACATTTGATTTTGGATCTAGGGTGTGGGTCGGGACTTTCTGGTGAGATATTAACTGAAGAGGGTTATAATTGGATAGGAATGGACATATCACCAAGCATGTTGGCGACTGCGCTTGATCGTAATGTTGACGGAGATTTGTTTTTAGCAGATTTGGGTAATGGAATACCATTTAGAGCCGGTACTTTTGATGCGGCAATATCGATATCTGCAATTCAATGGCTATGTAATGCCGATACGTCCAACGCTGATTCCAAAAAGCGACTTTTGCTATTTTTCAACACTTTGTATGCATCTTTGAAAAGAGGGGGAAAATTCGTTGCACAATTCTACCCTAAAAATGATTTACAGACAGAGAGTATATTGAACGCAGCTAAGTTGGCAGGTTTCGGAGGTGGGTTGGTGATAGATGATCCTGAGCTGAAGAGTAAAAAAAAGTTTTATTTGGTACTAACTGCTGGAGTAACGGAGAGAAATATTAATCTCCTGGGTGCTGAAATGGAATTGGTGGAAAACACTAAGAAGAATAATAAGAAGAAGAGGAAGTTGGCTGAGTCTAGAAAGGAGTATATTAATAGGAAGAAGGAAACTATGAGGAGAAGAGGTAGAATTGTTGCAGAAGACTCAAAGTATACCGGTCGTAAAAGAAAACATAGATTCTAAGGTTTTGTTAATACTCTTTGAATAATCAACAAATAGTAACATTATTGCATGTAACAAAGGATCTGGAGTTTCCAGTTTCCAATTTCCAGTTTCCAGTTTCCAATCTCTAGGGCCAGCCCATGCCAACTAAACTTGGTGAAAAATCTGAAAAAAAAAAATTAAAAAAAAAAAAAAAAAAAACCTACGACTTTCAACCATTCGTCATCATCACCATCACCACTACTATCAACAGCACCACCATCACCACAAACCATGTTGAAGTCAGTTACACGACCGGTAAAGGTGACATCGAACCTTTTGCAACCATTTAGGGCTTTCCACTATTTAAGGAAGAGTATGTAGATTACAGAAAAGAAGAATATATGATTTTTTTTTCACTCCATATACTAACCATTTTTTCATTAATAGAATTACCAACGGTTTATGAACCACTCCCACCAAGAAGGAATGGGGAGAATGTAATGACTTATATACATAGGGAACTTGTTAAGAAACACGATCCTACAGGTAAAAGAAGCAAACTAATTGATTACAAGAGGGGATTAAGAGCAGGAGATATTATAAAAGTAACTTATTTAGATAGATCGGATCTTACTGGACGAGTCATTGCTATCAAAAGGGGACAATTGAATTTGGGTTCAAATATCTTGTTGAGAACCAAATTGAACAAAGTTGGATCCGAGATTAGAGTGCCTATTTTTAATCCGAATATTAGAAATGTTGAGGTGCTTTATAAACCTAAAGAGTATTTGCCCAGACGTGCTCAATACTATATTAGAGGAACAAGATATGACATTGACGATGCAGAGGCATTTGTAAAACGTCAATATGCGGAAAAGAAAGAAAAGGAGGTGAAGACAACGGAGAAGACAACGGAGAAGACAAGAAGAAGAAGGAAGTGAGATGGAGATGAAGAAAGAGGAGGTGGAGGTGAAGAAAGAGGAGGTGGAGGTGAAGAAAGAGGAGGTGGAGATAAAGAGTATCGTGTAAATACTAAAATACTAAAATCTAAGCTAAGCTGTTGGTAGTGTTTCCTCTTTGTATTATCCCGTTTGCCATCTCTATTTAACAAGCAAGGTGCTTGTTCAATTTGTCTATTAGGGCATTTGCGAAACTTTCTTTAAATGAAGGACTAAGAGTCTGCATCATTGCTTCAAAAGTCTCATAATGTTGTGTTGAGCTCGCACCTAATTGATGCCAGCCTGCTAAATCAACAGTTACCTTGATGGTAATTCCTTCCAATGTTTCAACTCTCAAATGGTCAGCACTTAAAGGATCGTCCAAGAACAATTGTGATTCTAGGAAAAAGGCAGAGTATTCATTGCAAATAGATTTCAATTCTTTTTGAAGTTGTTGTCTATCCATTTCAGAGAAAGACTCACCTATATTTTGTTCTTTTTATCAAGAGAACAACTTGAACAACTTTGAATGAGGAAAAATAAATTACACTTTGAAATGTTGTTTTGGAGTTTAGAAAATGCTACACCAATAAGGTCTCAATAAGGTCCCAATAAGGTCCCAATAAGGTCCCAATAATGCCCCAATAAGGTCCCAATAAGGTCCCCTTGTCACTATATAATGACAAGGGAATTGATTCCCCCCACCGCTAATCTTACCACATTTGAGATATTGAGATAAAGAGCCAAACCTTAAGAAAACAGAGGAAGGAAAACAGAGGGAACTTTGTATATATAAATTTTTTACAATGCTTCTACTAATTTCTCTCTCAAGCATAAAACAAAGATCAAAAACTTTGACAAGTCTATAGATACTTTGCAATACAAATGTAGTCACAACTGATTCCCAATGTCTCATACTAAAAAAAAATTTATCAACATCAGGCGCCCAGAAACGTGCTCCACTTACAAGGTTAATCTACGCTTTTATCCACTTGTAAACCTCCGGATCTAACAATATGGAAGAACAAAAGTTAAATCTTTTATATAGAGGGTGAATCTGCGATTGATGTTGAAGAAGAAGAAGAAGAAGAAGAGTGAAAAAAAAAAATTGAAATAAAAATTGTAGAGAAAACTTTTCAGTGGTCCCGTGTAAAACGGCGATGTAGTGTGCGGCGAAAGTTGGCGATGATGACAAACAGTATCAACATCTAACTGTTGAGTTGAAAAAAAAAATTTTCCAATTCGCATGACGAGGGGGTGGGAATAAGAGTTCCATTGGTTGATAAAGTTTTTTTTGGGGGAGTTGATTTAATGGTGTCGGAAACAAAGAGTGGTATTGCAGTGGCACCAGAAAAGTTTATTGGTGCAAATGTACATGTCACGATAACAGATTCACGTATCTTTAGAGGTATTTTAACTGTAATTGATCCCTTTGGTAATTTACTTTTATCCAATACATACGAAATATCAAGGAATAAATTCGATTTGGAAAAAAAACACGTTAGAGAAATTGGACTTGTGAGTGTTCCACGAGCTACTATCGCCAGCATCAAGGTTGATAAAAAGACGTATAAGAATATTTATAATATGGAATGATAAAAAGCACATTGAGGAAAAAGGATCTTTGCTCCACTATCAACCAACACTATCGACCAACACTATCGACCAACACTATCGACCAACACTATCGACCAACACTATCGAGCAGAGCGAGATAGTGTTGTAACAAGCTAGTCAGTGTTGCTTGATAGTGGAGATAGTGTTGGTGTAGTCAGTGTCATAACAAGCTAGTCAGTGTTGCTTGATAGTGGAGATAGTGTTGGTGTAGTCAGTGTTGCTCGATAGTGGAGATAGTGTTGGTGTAGTCAGTGTCATAACAAGCTACAAAGTGTTGTAACAGCCACTAGGTATTGCTCCACTATCTCGCTTTGCTCGATAGGAAGGATCTTATATTTTTATGAGCTTGATTTTTTACGATAGATCTTGTGGTACTTGGGCTTGGCTTTTCTGACATTAAAGCTTCCGCCTAGTTTAAGTTTCCGCTTCCTAGAAATGGCAGCTTCAAATGAAGGCACTGGTTCGTTCATCTTGTTCTCATTATGACGAGCGAATGAACCAGATGGATCATTATTGTTATTGTTAGCGGAGTTTTCGGACAAAGCTGGCTGAGACGCGGCATTAACGTGGAACAGATCATTATCATAATCGATTAATGGCCTTTTCTTTTTTTGATTTTTCAATTTAGAAGCGGGTATTTTCTTTACTCGTTGAATTGGTCCGTTTTGGTTTTCATTCTGTTGTTCACTATTAGGCAAGTAGTTTACTGGATTTTGAATGAAAACACGTCTTGTATTACCAACATTAGCCGGGTTTCGAAATTCTGGGGGGACATTGATTGGCCGTCTGATTATGATGAAATTGCCATTTTTGTCTAGGGAATCCATTTCCTCCCATTCACATGGACGATTAGGGTTATAACCGTCATTGATGGATCCTTTTTTTCCTCCTCCTCCTCCTCCTCCTCCTCCTCCTTTCCCCTGATGAGGATCTATCAATTTTACAGGTGGTGTTTCTTGTTTCTTTTTGGAATATGGATATGGTCTTGGTTTGTTTATACTGGGCATATTTTCTTCGTAGCCGGGAGGTGGCCAAATAGCAGGTGGTGGATAAGGATTGGTCACTGATGGTTTTCCATGTTCTAAACAAGTGCCAATGAAATGATCCCGAGCACTTTGAAAGGTTCCAAATGGACATATATCAACTAAACATCCAACTAAAGCATCTTCATTTTTGCAAACAGAAGATATATCTTTTAAATTTGACGGACATTTGCGAGTAACTTCCGCTACACAGCTTAAGAAACATGCTGGAGGCGTACTACTACTTATACTAAGAAGAGTAAGCACCACTAATAGTAGCTCAATCATTATTGGAATAACGCCATATAGAGTTGGTTGTAAAAAAGGTATATAGTAGACAAGAGAAAAATATTAACACTAACTGAGCGAAAGCGACGCTACTAGCGCCAGCTAGAGCCTAGCACTTGCGGAGCGAAAGCGATGCTACTAGCGCCAGCTAGAGCCTAACACTTGCAGAGTAAAAGCGACGCTACTAGCGCCAGCTAGATCCTAACACTAGCAGAGCGAAAGCGACGCTAGTGGTTCTCTAGTATAACTACACTAGCACCAGCTAGAGCCTAACACTAGCGTCGCTTTCGCTCCGCTAGTAGTTCTCTACTTTTTTCACTAACAATGCTTTGGCTCTGCTACTGATCCTCTAGTATATCTACACTAGCGTCGCTTTCGCTCCGCTAGTGGTCCGCTAGTGATCTCCGTCGCGTTAGACTCGCTATTGAAAATCGGCTCAAGTAACGCCTTTTTTTTCTCTCTTAACAACAACCACAAAGACACCAAATGAAAAAATTGATTAACGTATCATAAATCAGCATTATAGAAGACATTATTCAAAGGCAAAAAAAAAAAGGATAGTCAAGTAAGGCTTCAGTACCTATCGAGCTATATAAGGTCATAAAAATAACAATTTTCATTGCATGGTATAGCACGCCAGCAAAAAGAAAAGCCGTTCTTTTTCTTAAATTTTTAGCATTCAACAAACCCATTTCAAATTTAGTCCCATATTTCAAATGCAAGGAAGTTATAAGAGCAATGGGTTACCGAGACCATACTACATGAAACCTTCGAGAAAGAAACGCTCGCCATATGATAATTTGAAGGAACCTATTGTTTTCTTTAATAGTCCCAGACGCAAACTTAGTGGTTATCTAGTAATGCTTATTATCTTTTGTACATTGATGTGGTGGGTTTCACAGGACATGAAGGCGCGGCCAGACGTAGAATATGAGCTAGAAACGGATATCGCATCATCACCATCGTTAAAGGACAACAAAATGGATAATAAGAACAGTGGGAATCTAGAAAATATAGTGAAAAATATAGGATCGCAAGCAGATAAGGAGATTGAAAATTTGGATCTAGCTGATAATTTAGCAGTTGGTTCTAAAGGAGAAAAGGGTTTAGGCGCAGCCGAAGCTCCAATAGGCGGTATGGCTAATGAAGGGCCAATGATAGGTAATGACGAAGATAAATCGATTGGGTCGTCGGGAAAAAGTAATAACCACAAGGGTCAAACACCGTTAAAGGGTAATTCGCCAAAACCAAAAGATACCGAAGTTGTTCTTGCCGACAAAGAAGACAGTCATATTGAAAAAGTTGGTGATTTTGCAAAGAAATTGACAAACCAGGACAAAGCCCATCAAATTATCATGGACACTCAATAAATAAATAAGAAAATAAATAAATAAGAAAAAACAAAAAAAAGAATGGATAACCAAGAGTAAGTCCTCTTCTTCTCTCTTTTGTCATCTCTTTATATACATATATGGACTTGGACAATTCCTCTACGATATTAGGTCTATTAAATAAATAAATTAAAAAAAAAATTAGTATCTGGCTTCTAACAATTTGTTTGTCTCAACGACGACAGAAAAAAGATCAGGTTCAACTGGGAATCGAACCCAGGTCCCCGGAATCAGAATCCGATGTGATCACCCCTACACTATTGAACCCTAACTAGTCTCTTCGAGAGCAATATAAAGTTGTTAATTCAAGAATTTTGATAATACACTACAAGGCCAAAGTCAGTGATGGCTAAACTATTCAAAAATGAACTATATTTTTAAGAATAAAATTTATAAACATATGCAAATACTAGCAGAAGAAGACTAAGATATCAAGACTTTACTAGAATATCTCGAAAATATATACTAAGATAAAACAATAGTGTAAAAATACTAAACACTGCACATAACCTCGTATCAATTACAACTTATAAACCTTCTCTATACCACATTAGCTTTTATCACGTAATGCTACCACAAGTAAATTTAATAAAAAGCATTATTTCCTAAGCCTTACGTAATCAACAAAACTGTCTCTCATGCTGAGCCCCTTATTCAACACAAATTTTTCTTCTTATAAGTTTCTTTGACTTTGAGTTACAATTTATAAATTGCTATAGGCTTTGCCTTAATCAAAAAAAAAACGCTTAGTTAAAAACAACTGAAGATAGTTTTGGAATATGCTCTCTGCAGTATGAAAAGTCCTTTGTAGTGTAATGGCTATCACGGTTCGCTTTCACCGAGCAGATCGGGGTTCGATTCCCCGCAAGGGAGTGTTTTATTTATTTATTTTTTTTTTTCTTCATTCATTCTCAAAAGCACATAGATCCACTTTATTCAAGACGGTTGAAGACGTATGAATGCTTTTCTGGACTGTTTCAAGTGTAGAGAAACAATATCAAAAGGGAAAAGATTTAGTGATTTACACAGTAACGCAACAATAATACCATCACCACCACCTTCATCATCATTAATTAATTCAATTTATTTTTCCCTTACATAATAGCACATTTATCGCTGCTGCCTATTATTTCATTGTATCTCTCCTTATCTCTATCTCTTATTTTCTCTCTCACCTCAACAGGAAAGTATTTCTTCATCAATTCCATAGACTTCAAATCCAAATTACTTGAATCTGCTTCAAGTATAGCTCCTTTTCGACGACACATGGGGCAGCTAGTTTTATCCTCTTGCTTCATTTTGACTAAACATCGAACACAAAACAAATGCCCACATGATAACCTGATGGGTTTATATGCAATGCTCATACATATCGGACACGAATAATCATCGATCTGTGGAACGAGCAGTAATACCGAATCCTGGATAACATAGCATATTGATTGTGCTAGCGACTTACCACCAACAAAAATGAAATCGGGCAAAATTAGTTTCGAGTAAATGTTTTGTATACCTAAAGAAGTTTGTTTATCAAACTTTTTGAGAATCTTTCGAATAGCTTCTGTGTTTATTGTTTGGAACTCCATCATTTTGAGTAGGTGGAAATTCATGGCCACAAACTGATTAAAAGCAGCAATACTATTTTTCTTTTTAAACTGTGTGAGTATACCGGATTTATCAACGTTTTTCAAGAATTGTTCCAAATGAAGTTTGATATCTTCTTCATTTCTCGGTTCTCGATCTTGATCATTATATCTGAAGTAAACCTCTGAATCGAGATATATTTTGAAAAGCTCTCTCCATTTGTAGAGCTCTGATCTTTTGTCTGTGAAATTGGTAACCAAGCCTGCAATTGCTTTTACTTCATCCATAATCTTAGACTCTTCATTCTTTGTTAGATCCTCCAAAGCTTCCAACTCTTCTTCCAACATTTGGAAGAATTTGCCATCAGAATTTAATACAATATAAATCTCGCGTTTCTTGTGGCTTGTGTCCAGCAATACTAGTTTATCTATCACATTTTTCACTTCATTTTCTGTCTCTGCCATGGACGATACTGGTAGTGGAGGAGACGTTGGCTGTACAGGTGGTGACAATGATCCTTCTCTACTTGAAACCAACTTCAACTCTCCGCCATCTTCTATCAATTCCACGATTTTCTCCTCATCTCCTGAACTGCTATCACCAACACCAAGCAAGCTTTCAATCTTTTGTTTTACCTCATTGCACGTTTTGGTGATACTATCATCTGACAAATTCTCGTTACTAAAATCCAAAGTAATCTTGAGTATTGGCTTTACAAGGTGGCTCCCGGGTGAAACCTTGGTTAAAGTATATTCTGCGATTATTGGATTTGGCGCATTTGTTGCATCATTTTTACTCCCAACATCAACAACCTTATCATTGAGTAACAATTTCAATTTATTTTGTTCCAATCCCAAAAATTGTAACTCGTCAACGACTTTATTTATACATTTCTTAAGAGCCTTATATTGGATTGCTGCTTCTACCCATTCCTCAGGAATGTCTCTCCTTAATTCACGCTCTAGTGTCTTGGCAAATTTCATGAAGATGAACCTTATTATAATCTAATTTCATAAAGATGAATGTTACTATAATCGTTTGACTTATATCATTACAGCAGGCAACAACAAAAAATAGCGACAATAAAATAATGATAGCGATAACAACAAATACAACAAATACAATAAATAATAGCTAGAAGACAAACTAGACAGTGACAAATACAAGTTGCAACTGAATCATCCAAGATCTTAAAGACTATTGCCGTATGGAAAAAAAAAAAAAGAAAGAAAAAAAAAAAAAGAAAATTATAATTTGAAAAATATACCAAAAGAGAAGAGGAAGAAACTGAAAGACGCTTTTCCACTTCATTTTAGGATTATGCCATTCCCAAAATTAGTAGACAAAACTAGTACTTTTTGACTATACAGGATGGAAAATTTATATCTAAAAGAGCTGAACATTATAGAGAAATAATTATGTGGTAAATCCTCGTGTATATTTTATGTTGGCGGCATTCTCAGTATTATTCGCTCCACGTGGTGCGAACCCCAACACACTATCGAGCGAAGCGAGATAGTGCAGAACTGACTGCCACCGACACTAGATAATTATATCGAGCGAAGCGAGATAGTGCAGAACTGACTGCCACCGACATTAGATAATTATATCGAGCGAAGCGAGATAGTGCAGAACTGACTGCCACCAACACTAGATAGAGCGAAGCGAGATAGTGTAGAACTGACTGCCACCGACACTAGATAATTCTATAGATAGTGGAGCACGCTATCTGCCACCGACACTAGATAATTCTATAGTTGTTGGAGCATGCTATCTGCCACCGACACTGTTAATCAAGTTGCAAAATAGATAATTCTAGATATACTCAATTACTGTTAATCAAGTTGCAAAATTTCTTATTGAAATTGCTGCGAAAAAAAAGGTAAGCAAAAAGTGTACACAAATGAGAGTAAACAAAAATGTACACAAATGAGAGTAAGCAAAAAATGATAAAAAAAGACTCATCGCCTATCATTTAGAAGAGGTATGTTTTGTTATAAGGAATAAAGGCATATTGTATCGAAAAAGAACAGCAATAGTTTCTATTAAGAACACTATTGTAATGGTTTCAAAAAGAAAAAAAATTAAAAGAACTCCTCCCTTGCGGGGAATCGAACCCCGATCTGCTCGGTGAAAGCGAACCGTGATAGCCATTACACTACAAAGGACTTTTCTTGTAAAATTTGATAGCCAAGACCATACAAAGGGTTTTTCTTGTAATATAACAGTTGATTTAATAGAGTAATATACTATCAAGCACGAGATGGTGTCATTAGTCAGTGTGCTCCACTATCTTGCTCCGCTCGATAGTGTCATTAGTCAGTGTGCTCCACTATCTTGCTCCGCTCGATAGTGTCGAAACAGTTGATTAAATAGAGACAAGACGTTGAATATGACAATATTTGCTACATGGGAAAGAAAGACCTAGACGCAATAAACAACCTCAATAGAGCAAAGAGGACAAGGCAGAGAATACAGAGATAGATATAATGCCATAAGCTTACTATTGAAATGGGAAGCTTTAATTGGTTTGATACGAAATTTTTTTATTGACTCCCTTAGTCTCTACCGATAGTAACATACCCTACTCTCTAAACCATTAGCCTTTTTAGCTCAAACTACTTGCTCATCACCTCAAACCACTTGCTTTTCTAGCTCAAACTACACGGTCTTTCCCTTACAGGTCTTCTTCACTCCTACTGGATTCTGCACACGACGGAAAAAAAAAAAATAAAAAAAAAGATTTCTGTTTAAAGTGAAAAACTTTTCCAATAGGTCAAAGGCTATTGAAGGTCAAGGCTATTGAAGGTAAAGAGAATAGTTTCCAAAAGTAGGGGAGGAGAGGTGTTCAACTATGATAAGACTGTCTATACGTAGGTTGCATAATGTATCTAGGGGTTCAGAAACTATTCCATATGTACCAGTACCCAAGAATAAATATAATATCAAAAGGTCAGCATTCAACTTTAAACCTCAAGCACAACCGGGGTTGATATACAACCCACCAGCAGCAATAATAAACCCATCGATGCAAACTCCATATATTTTTCTACCTCAAAATGACCCAAGACGAGAATTGGCGAAAGCTAATCGTATACCTGATGAGATCATTGCTGATATGCCTATAATAAGGCAATTCAAAGCACCAAATGAAAGAGAGTATAGTATATCAAGAGAAACCGTAGAGGAGATGAAGAAGTTGGCGGCACAAGATCCCGAGCGGTGGGATTTAAAAGCATTGAGTAAAAAATTTAATATCGAAATGAGAAAATTGATATATTTCTTTAGGACTGAACATCAAAGGGCTAAGAAGTTGCAAAACTTACAAGAACTGGGAAAGTTACCAAAACATATACTTGATAGACAAAAGAGGAGACAAATGTGGATGAGAAACGAATTTTGATCAGATTATCACCATTCAACTTATTAGTGCCTTTTCTACCTCAACTTATTAGTGCCTTTTCTACCTCAACCCATGAGTGCCTTTTCTACCTCAACTTATTAGTGCCTTTTCTGCGATTTAGGACACCTGTAAATATAACTAGGTATTAGAACTTGCAACCTTACATCTCTCGTCTTTCTCTTTTTCTCTAATGACCCTTCTTCTATAGCTTATGGGTTAGTGCTACCGCCTCTCATATTACAAAGCGCTTTAAATATTAACGAAAAAAAGAAGACAAAAAAAAAAGGGTCAAAACTAATAACTTGAAGGTCAAGTATCAGTAGATTATGACTGACAACGTAAGTGTTGGAGAGGATAGAATTGCCCAATGAGTTTGAATTACTAACTTTGGTCTTATAGGAGCATAGAAAATCGGGGCAGAAGTCGCAGCAGCAGCCGCAACTGCATCAGTATAGAAAGAAGGGTGGACAACAACACAATAATGACAGACCAAGATCGGAAGGACCTAAAAGAGAAGCTATACTAGACTTGAATAAATATAAAGGTCAAGAAATCAGAGTAAGATGTGTAGGCGGAAGACAAATTACTGGTTACCTTAAAGGATTTGATCAATTGATGAACCTTGTGCTAGAAGATGTGGTGGAACAATTAAGAGGTATGTCAACATTATAAATCCGTGTCTATTTTGACAAAATACTAACCGTTTCCATTTTTTCCCTTCTTTTCGTAGACCCCGAAGATGAAGATACGCTAACGAATGAATCCAGAAAGCTTGGTTTGGTGGTTGTGAGATGTACTAGTTTATTGACCATTTCACCTGTCGCTGGAAATGAAATTATAGAAAACCCGTTCGTACAAGAGAAATAGCTTTTAAATCTACAAAACACTATACAATTTGAACAAAATACCGCCTCTTATAGCCCTCGTTGCTTTCTATAGACAAGGTCCTCATCAGTGAGTACCAAATAAAACACCATTTTTCATTTTTTTTTTTTTTTTTTTTTTTTTTTTTTTTTTTTTTTTTTTTTTTTTTT